>NW_028277053.1:18827729-18980458 GCF_059951505.1 Python bivittatus
ATGGACCAAGTGTGTCCAGTGGCAGTGGGTGATGTCGGTCCACGAAGGTTTATCTGAATGTTCTCCAGGAACAGGAACATATTGCCTTCTGAAGCAGAATGTGTTGACAAAGTTGCACACACCCATCCACAGCAAACCTTTTGCAAGAGGTTACCCAACACTGTTACAGAGGCACTCATTTCAGAAGAAGAGATTCCCATGAAAGGAGGCAATATGTGGAACTATTCCCAGAAACCTCTGTAGGTAGGTGAAACCTTTATAAATGTCATGTATTCTGGAAGGAGATAATTTGTATCTCCCAGAGTATTTTAATAACTACTGAACATAAAAATCAATGCAGATACATTAGTTCTGTCTGTCTTTGGCATCTATTTTCATATTACTTACTATTTTCATTTTTCTTGATCTCCTTGGTAGGTTATATCTCCATTTTGTGCAACACTTTCTCCTATAATTTGATTTGTCACTTCAGCTAGGTCCCCACTATGGTGCTAGCTGTTACAGATAAGTGTGGGTGATCTTGATTTACAAATTACAAAAATCCTTTGTAACCTTTTTATTCCCCCAAGAAATTGCTTCTGTTAGTGGGCCGTTATGTTTCCCCTAGTATTCAGGATATACCATTTTTATTTGTTACATTAAACACATTTAAGAAAGCATTTAGAATACTGGTAAATTCCATGGAGCACCAGTGATAATATAGATATTATGAATATCAGGTGAGATTAGCCAGGAACAGATGAATTTTAAAGTATGTGCTATCTGAAGTCAAGATGTGGAAACATATATATACAGTATATGAAACTAGAATGTTCATGATCAAAAGGCATTCTCTTCATAAAAGTAAATTAAAAACTTCCACAAGTTGAGCAAGGTTTGAGATGACTTTCATGGATACATCCTTGAAGTTTTCTTGACAACAGTATGAAAAAGGTTTGCCACTGCCTTTTTCCTGGGCGTTCATTTGACTCTGGCTTACAGTCCTGGTATCTGCTGGAGTCCTTCTTTCCAGGTAACAGCCAAATCTGACCCTGCTTAGCTTTCTCAGATCTGCCTAGATCAGCAGATGTTGCTGTCTAGTTGGGTTCTTCATTTCTTGTCAGCGGATCAAAATTTCATCTTTTGTTACTAAAGTCAGATAACATGATCAGAGGTGGATCCCTGTCATTCAACCAAGGACTTTTCATGGATGGTGGAAAAGTAAAAAAGTTGTTTTACTCTTTTTCACATCCACTGTGGCATCTGGCCCAGGCTAGAAGTACAGATTATCTGGCTCATTGGCTCTCTATCTGGCCCCCTATAGCTGTATTAAGTTCACCATCTGTGTTGCTAGTAGTAACCCAGGAAAAGAAGGAGGCAGATGGAGACCTGAACCCCAATAATATTGCCTATCCTGCTTTCACTGCAAACTTCACTTATCTTAAGTCTTGGAAAGTCTTCAAATGCTGCATCGTTTGTTGCCCATTTTTAGTGACAACCAACCACCTTAAGCCTTTTGGCATCTCGTCAGTTTAGCAGATCCACAGCCATCCATCACTGCTGTTAGGGCTGTCACACATGTTTAACTTTAGCATCAGCCAACAGCATGAAGTTCTAGTTACTGATCAGAATCATTGCAGTTGTCAGCAGGGAAACAAGAAGTCTCTTTCGAAATTTCGATAGCTTGACTTTTCCAATAAGAGGGTTTACAGGGTGAGTTTACACCTGCCTCTTTCCGTGTGATGTCAGAGCTGGGAATTTTCACAGGGAAATGTTTTTCAAATGCAGTAGAACATTTCTGCAAATGTCTACTATTTCTGCAATTTTACAAGGACTGGAGAACAGTCTTTAATCCCATTTTGGAAGAAGGGAAACAGGTTCATCAAGAAAAATTAACTTAAATTTAAGAAAGAGTGGATGTTCAAAGTTTCAAGAAAGGTTCAAAGTTTTCTATTTTTCCAACAGAAGGAGAGTTGCTGCTCTCCAGTCCTGCCTGCTAGGACTGTGCAGGACTTGGGATTCTAATCAAAAGTGGAGTTTTTATGCATGATTTCTATCTACTCTTCCTTCTGCATTATTGTAAACTTGGGGTTGTCTTCCTTTCAGGCCAGTACAGTAAATAAAGAGTCCCTCCTAAGAGTCATGGGGTTCAAGAATCATGTAGTTGTCAAGTAAGACAACTGAGTGGGCATCTATGGAGGGGAGGGAGTGACATCACATATTACATCATGATTTATCATGCCAATGATGTAACTTACATCATTTGCACAATTACATTATAAAGAATGTGACATGACTATAGCTTTCTTGGATGCTTAGGGCCAGTTGTGACTTGTGGGAAGTGGTGTTTCTTTTACTTTTGGGTTGTAGCAGCATTCATCTTTGGGTAACAATATTCCCAGCCTTAAAAGCACCAAAATCAAGCTACAGAACCATATCTACCTAAGTGGCTGCTTAGTTTATTAAGGTGTATTTTTCTACCCAGGCAAGTTTATCATTGGATGAAGATCAGAGGTGGACCAACAGCTCAGGCAAATCAAAACATAAGTCTCAGGAGTCCTTTCCGCTGAATGCAGAAGAACTCCTAAAAACATGCATTGGGGTTGGTTAGGGGATCAAGGTCTTTTGACACCCCGAATAGAGTTCTGTGGGTTAATATAGGAACCAAGCCCTCCACTCGGCAGCTGACCATGACTAACTCAGCAAAAAGGAATATGGAAGTGTTCCAGTCATCTAAGCCAGCTGCCTCTTGGCACAGCCTGCTCTGTATTCATATCTGAGCAAGGGAGTAAGGAGGCCTCACCCTAGAAAGCCGAGCAGAACTCTTTGTACACAGCTGGGAATCCACAGGAGGCTGGATACTTCTCTGGAAAGGCTAAGTGAATTTGTTTAAGGTAAGTTATGCTGACAGAAATCCCTCTAGGGTTTAATGCGGTGTTTGCACATCAGGCTGCAAAGCCTCCATGCATTTTCGTGTAGCTGCGCTGATTGTTAGTAATGATACAGGGAAGAAGCAACCTATGACTAAATAAAGCGTGGAATTACCTTACTATATCCATCTAACCTAATTTTGCAATGGACCCAGTGCCTCTTCGTCAACTTTTTTTTTTTTTTACAAAAATTAAATAATGTTGAATTAGTTAATCATCATATTGCAGTGAAATGACTATGGATGCACAAATTATATGGAAGTTAAGATTGCATTAGTTCATCATGATTAATCTTAAAACAATTAATAAGTGAGTGAACAAAAGAGTGGGCATTTATCAGCAAAAGAAATGTGCACCATTATATTCATTCACGGTTAAACAATTGAAGTTTAAATGTGCAAAAAAGTGAATGCAGAGATGAAAGGAAAAGTGTAACACAGTGACATCTTTTCAATTTTTTGTCAGGTAGGGCCAGACTGATTTTGCTACAGCTAGGAACATTAAATCAATTGTCTTACTTTGTGTTAAGAAGGAAGTATGCCCATTCACTTGGTGAAAGCAGAGTGTGGGGAGGGAGAATTAGATTTTGTTTCATGAAGCATATTATATAACATTTTATAAGGTAGCTAATACCAAAAGGAGAGAGCCAGTTTGAGGTAATGGTTAAAGCACCAGTTTAGAAACTGGGAGACTATGAGTTATAGTCCTGCCTTGGGCATGAAGCCAGCCAGTCCCTCTCTCTCAGCCCTAGGAAGGAGGCAATGGCAAACCACTTCTGAAATCTTGCCAAGAAAACTGCAGGGACTAATCCAGGAGTCAACACTGACTCAAAGGCACACACACAGTCACACAAAACCCAAAAGGATGAAGGGAGGGGGGAAGCAAAGCACAGCTAAGCTAACATTTAGCTCATGATCCTGATGTAGAGTCCAGGGATACAAATAACATTCCGGAGAATGAGCTTTCTGACTGTACTGTCTGATGGCCAAATGATGATGACCAAATGAGAGGTAGACAATGTACAAGTCTCCATATATTTTGGATTACACCTCCTGTAATATCCTATCTTGGACCATGTTGTGGAGTATATAGATTTCTGCAGTTCAAAGCATCTGAAGGGCACCTTGCAATTAACTTTTTCAAAGTCAAGCTGGTTACCAGAGTTTTGGAGACACTGTTAAGCTAGAAAGATGTTGGGTGATGATGATGGGAAAGGTCTCAATACTGCTGCATAGCCTCTGGTGTACACAGAATTTTAGACCTGGAAGGGATCATTGGCCATTGAGTCCCACCCCCTGGCCAGTTCAACAGTCTACTCAAAACATCCCCAATATGGTGCATATTATTATGTCCTTAATTGAAATTTGTCTAAAATTGTCACTGAGAAATCTAGTATAATTTATTGAGAAGCATTGAACAGTATTCATTTTGCAAAGCTGGTTTGTGATTCTGCTTTAGAAATATAAGAGCAAGAGAATAGGGGTGACAACCAAAAATAAGACATTTAGAAGATATTCTGCACCATTGTGACTCATCCATATGGCAAGGTATCATACAGCCAAGACCAAATAAAATCATATTACCTTGGACTTGCTTTAGCAAGGAAATTCAAATATTTGAGGGCATTCATTCTTCTCGTCCATGGAGAAGAACTGGAAAGGGAAAGCAGAATATCACAGAGGAATGGCTACACTAATTGTGTTGATGGAAGACATTTGGCTGGGGGAGCCATAGCCTGTATTATCCGAATAATGGACAACTGGCAAGAAATGGGTTGCATCTCATAAAAACTGGGAAGAATATGCTTGGCCAAAGCATGACCAGCTCAGTCAGGCAGGTTTTAAATTTAATCCTTTAGAGGTCAAAAATGGAAACAGAATGAAGAACTTTGGATAGGGAGTTAGACACATACAAGAGGAAGTAGGATAGTAACTATCCTGGAGACACTTAGTGAAAAATTAGGGCAAACATTGACTCATAAAGTTCACAGCCTTTGGAGTCTGTACACCTAGTGCTCAGAACAATGGGAAACAAACAAGAGGAATTCAGATGCTGGTACACAAAGGCTAATATGATTTAATAGTGAGCCCTAGTGAGATGATTCTTGGACTTGAACCCAACATGTTCTTCAAGGAACAGAAACGATGGACCAGAGCACTTGCATTGTATGTTTAAAAACAATCCACATCTACACTGAAAGCCAAGAAAATAAACTTGTTGCCATTGTACAGAGCAACTGGGTTAAAGCAAGTGAAAGAAGGAAGAGGGCCTGAGAGAGAACCCGGAGCAAGCAAGCAAATGATTGTCCCGCCTCTCCAGACACTCTAACTCCATCATGAGCTCCACAAGCTGAAAATAATCCAAAACAAAACAAGGCAGTGATGGCTATGGTTACATCCTCACACTCAGTGCCAGCATTGGAGTTCAATGCTGAAGCCCAAGCATGGTGCTGCTACTCTTACTTTTTCATCTCCTTCATCTTTCTTGTCTTTTTCCTTTCCCACTTCTCCTTTCAGCAGCAGCCCCAGCATTAAGTGGACCCCCTCCTTCTTTGTGGCAGGAGGGGAGGGGTGTCTAATCATTGTTCAACATTTCCCTCCAGTCAGTTGGGGCTTCTAAGATGCTACTACAAGCCATGGCACCTTGGGTGTTGTAGGGAGGCAACATCAGTTTCCAGGAAAGGAAATGGAGGGTAGACAACATCTTCAGCTGCTCACAAACTACTTTCCCAATCTGTATTTGGCTTCCTTTAATCATCCATTTCTTTTATTATTAAAAGAAGAGACTGGCATGATGATCCAGGTGTCTCAGACTGCCAGTTTCCCCCCAAACAAATTAATTAAAAACAACAAACTTCGGTTGGTTTGCAAGAGCATGCTTGATCTCTATTCCACTTTTTTGTTTCTTTGTTTGAACTTTACTTCCTTGTATTGAATAAGTGAAAAGTTCTAAACTATCTCAGCCAAAGCAAAGGCTAGACAATTGCTTTGCCCATCCTGGGTCTGAAACGTACCTTTGGTGTTTAATTTGGCCTCACCGAGTCTCTTCTGATGGGTCCCTGTGGCTTCCTGCAGTCGGGCCGTTAGAATAAGCAGGGGCCTCGGCTCTCTGCCATGAAGACTGCTGAGTTCATCAGCTTCCCCCCAGGAGACGGGTCTTAACATTTAACCCCCTTTTCTGCTAAGACAACAAGAAAAGAAGCTAATCTGCTTTTAAGAAACATGTGACATTCCTTCAAGCACTGGAAACTTTGATGAGGTCCTTTGAATTTGCCTGTGTTAAGGAGTTTGAAAAGGGATGGCTCAAGTGAGAGCAAAGAAGTCAGGAAGCTGGGTGTTTTTCTCTTTGTTTTTAAAAAAATCAGCCTAGAATCAGCCTCCTTTTGTATTTTCGCTTTTTATGTAGTCATGAGGAGAGGGAGCTCATTTTATCAGAAGTGGCATCCGGAGGAGGAAGAGGAGACAACTCTACAGTGAATTGCACGAGGTTAAGAATCATCCTGTGACTTAGATCTGTGTCCCCCAATCTTGTACCGTCCAGATACGCCTAATCTTCCAGCCAGTGTCATCTCTGTACACGGACAGATACACGCTTGCACGCATACTTCTTTCTGCTGGGGAGTTCTTACAAAGGAATCTGGACTGGTGCAGAAACTTGCAAAACTTAATTGTAAAAACTACAGAGGAGAAAAACGCCCTCCAAGCCAAGTGAACAATAAAGATGAATAACAATAATGCCACACGTGGGCATCCACTCGAAGCCACAATGACACGTGTCCGCATGCCAGCAAAGTATCAGGAAGTCTGTAGGGTGTGGTCAAAAAGGTCAAGATGGTGGCCACAATGGTGTGGTTGAAGTTCCACCTGCTTTTTATGTGTGTCACATGCACAACACGTATGAAAACCAGGCAGAGCTTCAATTGCACTATTGCCACCATCATCTTAACTTTTTCAGCCATGCCCTGCAAAGAATCCTATGAATGTGTTATTGGTGTCATTTGCACAATGATGTCAACACACACACGGTGTCATTTACCCCCTTTGTATGCCAGTGATGCCACAGATAATTTCCAAAAATTTTGGAAGAGTAGAGCAACCCTTCCCTCTTCTCAAAAGTTGAGTTTACCAACTGGATGGAAAGCACCAAGTGAATCAGGAGACACGGCGGCGGTCTCCTTCCTGCTTCCCTTCAGATGGTTCCAGTCAGATTTTTTATGCATTCAGGTGATGTGCTAAGTGTTTGAAAACTTTTAAAAACTGAACAAGTCATCTCAGACTCAGCGTTCTTTTGTACAGCAAACTTGTAGAAGAATAAGGAACCAAATTCTTTGCTGACATCTCTAAGTGGCATTCAGATATAGCTGTAGGCTGAAAGACACACACACACCCGTGCACACACACACCTTTGAAGATCAAACAGTGCTGCTTCATGTTACTTGGTATCAGGTGAGGTGTCCAGGGTCTGCAACCAAAATGCATTTGTAATTGTCTTTTGTCTTTATTTTCCAATTTGTTTCTAGGGGCTTGAAAAGATCTGTTGTAACAGGACTCTTGTTACATTTAATAAGTACCATGTTGATTGGCATCCTCTAAGTAGGCTTTTCAGTGTGCCTGTGGGGAAATTTAATATAAAAACATTCAACATTCTTTTATTAGTGTTTTTTACTATTCCCAGTCCCACCAGACTTTTGGTGCAAGCAGTGTATTATTGAAAAGCTTATCTGTAAGAAGTGAGCCAAGGGGAAATTCAGCCTTTATTAATATTGACATCATGTTTCCACACAATGGCTGTCTAAAGAAACTTTTCAATTGGATTTCAGCTTTGCAAAAGGAAATAACCAAACATATGATCTAACAGAGCAGCCCCCCGAGGGGCTGCACGCAATAGGCTTATAGAGGAAGCACATAGATTCACTACCTGGCCAGCTGTGTACTAAAATGCATCTAAGGTTAGGACTCGTTAAGGTTTCTTGTGAAAAACAGAGGTTTCATCCACAACACTATATAGTTTGGCTTCCATTTATCCTGAGTCTGTGTCATTACACTGGATGTCCCTCCTAGCTGGTGGACAGCTGCAAGTTGACTTGTGAAATAGCCTCTAGATTAAGATCCCAGCGTGCATGAAATAGTGTGAGGGAGCTTGGGATTAAATTGGGCTTTGGAAGTGGCATGCTGGACAAAGCACGCCCAGACTGAACATCATTGTTCTTACGGTTAGTACGGAACGCTGTGCAGGACAATGAATGTAAGACTGTAATTTAGTGTACCTCTTTTCTATCTTACTAAACAGGGTCATGTGGAAGCTTTGATTGATCAAAGCCATGATGACCACAGAGGTCAATGTCTCTGGGGCCCATCTGTGATGACTATGGAATATATTTCTTCTTCTTATCTCATGACTTTAGTTTTTTTGACTTACTACTATTTTGTACTTCTTTTGTATGTTCTGCTTACTCAGATAGGGAATAGTGTGAAGGGTCTTCACGTGCCTTTATGAATTGACTTGCTATTGGAAAATGACTGATAAGTTGATCTGAGATATGTTCTGCCCTGACTTTGCATCTTACTGTGATGTTTCCTGGGAAAAGACCCAAATGAGCTTGCCTAAAAAGACTTATGAAACTGTATCCTACCAGGTTGAGAGCCATTGTGATTTGGCTCCTTGTAAACAGCTCAACCAGGGTTGCTGTCCTGTGGTTCGAAGGCTGCCTTCACTATGTCAGGCTGTAACATGGGCGGGCCTCCTCTGACATTCTTACATCTCAGCCTTTCCTTTGTGTTCTATGAAACTTAAATGGCTGGTTTATTGAGCGTTTCCTCTTGGGTTGAACTAACCAATGTTGCTGAAGATGGACTATTTAAACAGCATGTGTGAGACAGTACCACAAATAACTTTATTGCAGATTTGCACAGTCTGAGACTTGAGGGCAACACATGCTATCCCCCAAACACCTGTATTTCCCTCAAAAAGTTGTATCATTTGAACTAGATTCCTGATAATTTTATGGACACCTTTGAGTACTTTTCTTGGAAATAATTCACAACTGGTTTCCCATCCAAACTATAGTCCTAGGGCCCCATCCAAGTAATAACCAGGTCCAACTCTGCTTAGTTTTCCATGATCAACCAAGGAAGGTTATGTTCTGTCTCCAATTTGTGGTGATTCAAGAGGAACATTATTAAATACTTGGATACTAATCCTATTCTCCATATTTCCTTAATTTATTGTGATTTTAATTAAATTTAAATTAAATCAAACTAGGTTTACATTCTGATCTCATCTACCTTTTTGCCTTGACTCATCTACATTTTGGGGAGCAGCTCCTCTTATGCTACCTAACAATCAAAGGTGTTTCCCTGTTTCACTTTGTATATTCTTGAATGCCTTGAAAAAGAGTGATTATTCTGTGGTGACTGTCAGTCCTCATTTTAAGTGAAGCTCTCTGGTCTGCACTATTAGTTTAACTTCTGTTCTTTTATCACAATTGCTTTGGCAATATGATAACTGGACAACTTCATAAGCCTTGGCATCTTAAAAGCATCCTTGACAAGAAAATACACTGTAAAGAATTTGCTTTGGAATGCCAAACATTCCCCAAATGTTGCAAGGTCTGGATGAACAATATCTGGTCCACAACTTGTGTTAAAAAGTGATGTGTAAATAAGAATAAGAACTAAAAAAAAAGAAAAAAACAACCAAACCACCTTCTTCAAGATTATTGTGCTCAGGAGTATTGAGGAAGCATAATGAATGGATAATGGAAGGTCTAAAAGGAGCAACAAACAAAATAGCAGACCAGCAAGAAATCACAATAAAAAATTATTAGATCAGTTTCAAGCTGGTTGTGAAGTCAAAAGGTCTTTGGCACTCACCTTCCATGCAGGATGTGTCAGGTATGGAAGCTTTCATGGGAGATGCTGGTGGAGAAGGAGAGCTAATGGCAGCCTGGGCAGAGAAGGGGGCAGTCAGCACTTCTAAGAGGCAAGTCAAGTTTTATTATGACTTGATCAGAATCATTTCTCATTTTTCCTCTCGGTCCTTTCGGGCCTGGTGACAGAATTAAAGATGTTCCAATTAGAAGCAGGAAGCCGAGATCCTGAGATTGGCATTCTAACTCCTGACCTTATCAGTCTTTGCAAAGCCCTGGGGCAGTGACCCCACTTTCATCACACCGTTCAAGACAGTTTCCCCAATGACCTATGATACGATGGGCTCAATGTTTGTGGACAATGCTGAAATGCCTACTACCAAGGCTGCCCATTTGAAATTCCATTTATAGACCATGTTTTGCTTACCCCTCTTAAAAGGTTACCTTGGCAGTGCTGACGGAGGCTAAAAGCAGGATAAGTCATCTGAAGTCAGTTTTAAAAATTGCCATCAACTGAATAACCAGGACAGGGTGTTTGCCTCCATGGTGAGGTACAATGGTAGATGATCTTCAAGTAAACTCAGAAAAGTCTTCTTTAATCATTTCTCTGCAAGATCAACTTGTACAAATAAAATTGGGGGAGCAAGTCTTTCATATGAACTCCTGAAGAAAAGCCACAAGATAGAACTAATAAATAAGTGACAGCAGTAGCACTACTAATAACCCCCTTTCTGGCTGTAGAGTTGTTCCAGATCTCAGGTAGGGATAGTCCCCTGGTAGGGGAGATCATGTGTGAAGTAGACGAGATTATTTCTATAAAGTTCTAACACTCAAGTCTTGTCTCAGACTCTTCTTTCCCCCCCCCCCGTTCCTTTCTCTGGAGAATTTCCATAAGACTTATCAAATTGTGACCAAGATAATGTTGACGTCCCCCACACATGTGGGACCATCCCTTAGAAGTTCACACATACAGACAAATGTCTGTGGAAAAGGGGTCTTCTTATACATGGAAAAGAACTGTGATCACCCAGATTTCTTGCCCATGGAATTCTTCATTTGTACATCTATATATGCTGACAACTACTTCCTACTAATATTTGCAGAGACACCTGAAAGAACATCCATTAGATCACTTCTCTAGGAACAGGGATATAAGAAGTAACCCTGTTTCTCTTCTGAAGGTGTTTTAGCTCTCAGCATGGAGAGAGAGAGAGAGAGAGAGAGAGAGAGAGAGAGAGAGAGAGAGAGATCAGACTGTTACCTTGCCTACCATTGTTCTAAAATTTAGCTTAAGAGAGTTGCCTGGCATTGCCCTTCCTTCATCAAACCAGGGAACATCACCCCAATGGATTGCTGTCAGCAAATGTTTATTTTATGTTCCCAAATGGCCATCTCTGCTTATTCTGTCTTTCACTGTGTATTCAAATGTACAGTAACATTTATACATATTTCTCCTAATTGTGTATTTTTGTGTAAAATATTTTTTCCCTAGTACAATGCACTTTTGTATGTTATTTCCCCTAAATATTTTTCTACTTTTTTTTTTTTTTACAAAAGGAAATACATTACAAAATTTGGAAAAGTGTGAACACCAGGGAATAACAACGTTTCAGTTTATGTCTTAGTTCAGGAAATGCCAATTAAGTTTGCATTTAAATGTGAACCAAACAGATGTCTCTCCCACCCTTGTTTTCAGCAGGCAGATCACCACAGACAGTTCCCAAGAAAGGCAGAAAGTTTGAAAATGACTGTTTTAGAAAACAGGGAAAACAGATTAAAATTATGTTAGTCTACCTTAACATAATGTGAAGGGTGAGTATTTTCAACAAACTAATTAATTAGTATCCTGGGTGTGTTTGTGCACTGTTTACATTGTAGCTCCTGGTCAGTGGGATATGGGTTCCGAAAACATGACTTTGTGCTTGTGGCCAGCTAGCCAAAGGGTGCGCAGACTGACTGACCCTACCCTTTCCATTCGCAGGGCATGCTGCTTGTGGCTTGGTACAACTAAGGCTGGCAAGCAAGTCTAGGTCTTGTGATGTGAGAGCCTCAGTTGACCAAAATGGTGATAGCTGGCAGAGATCAGTCCATGAACTCAACTGCAGACGGCCATGGAATACGAAAGACTGCAGCTTAGAACGTAAGAGGAATAAATGGTAAAGGGTATTAATGAATTCATGGACATGTTGTTTTTGCATTTATTTATCAATCCAATGTATGTGGCCAACCCAACTATCTGGCAAATTGGGCAGCAAGCAAAATAAAAACAAGGGATTCCATCAGATCAGAAGAAACCAAATAAAGCTACATTGAGGCTCAGTTAAACCATAAAACCCCCAATCACATTCCATTCCAGAGCCCCCCTACTAAGATCTCATACTGACATCCCAACTCCAATGCCTGTGTTAATTATTACTGTACTAGTTTTAAACTGTTATTGCATGCCACCTCATGTCTGCTGGCACTGTGGCACCCTAAAAATACATCTTTCTTTCTTTCTTTCTTACTTACTTACTTGCCAAAGGGAAAGGGGATAGGAAAAGAAAGGAAAATACCTAAACATTGTGTCTGCGAAATTAGGAGAAAGAAAGAAAAAATAACAACAGAAGTGAATAAAAGTGGTCTGATGTTTTTGAGAGGAGTTGATGAAGGGAAGGGAAGGGAAGATATAGGTTTAATTATAAATGAAATGACTAAAACGGATGTCCAAAATTATAAATCAGTCTCATATAGATTGCTGTTGGGGCATCAAAGATAGGAACGTGTAGGTTGGTGACCGTTGTACGCTTTGTCCCACAGATTGGTGATACTGAAAGGAAGGGACAAGAATGAATGAGGAACAAGAAGTATGATGAGATATGCAAAGGCAGAGTGGTGGGCTGGGCCAAAGCAGAAGACCAAGAATGTTACTGTTAGTTGGGGTTGATGAGAGTCCTAAGAAGAGGCAAGTGAGCATTTTAAAGAACAAAAGCTATGGATCAAATGGGGTATAGTCACAGGGGAGGCAAGAATGGCTTGTAAAGACAAAATGTTTGGAGACAAGTAACACACGATGTTGATATAAACTAAACTTTGTTAAATTTTCTTTCCTTCTATCTCCAGCCCTTCATTTATTTTGCTTTACTACTTTTTGGGCACTTTGTGAAATGCTGCATACCACAAAAAAGAAGAGTTTGACGGGTACAGTATGTATATATGTAAATTAATTCATTACTTCTAAATGGCAAATCTCCTCTAAGGACTATGTTGTAACTTGCTGCTAGCACTCCTTCTTCTTCTTCTTCTTCTTCTTCTTCTTCTTCTTCTTCTTCTTCTTCTTCTTCTTCTTCTTCTTCTTCTTCTTCTTCTTCTTTGATCAAATTCTCCAATACAGAACGATAACTTGGAAATGCAGATCTTGGGAAAAGCAAACAGAAAATCTCACCCTACAATGCTTTGCAATAAAATACAGACAATCCTTTACTTGTCATGCCATGTTTCTCATATTTAGAAGACTTGCTATTATACATTACTGGAGGCTCTATTCTGCCTATTAAATTACTGTAATAATTTTTCTTGCTGGATTCTGTCCTGCATTGATTTGAAACATAATTGTCTTATAATATATTACCAACATTTCAAATTAACCTTAGCAGCTGGATTGCATCAAATGGTGGGTTAGGCATTAGGGTGTATCAGGGTTCCAGAACCTAGAGGGAAATTAGTTTATTGAAAATATGTTTATCCTACTTTTATCCTTAAAATGCAGTAAAACAAATTATGCTCCCCACCAAAAATATACATGAAAGCGGGCTCTCCTACATGCAGTTGGAATTATGGAATGATAAACATCCGAACAGAGTAAGTGCTGGAGCAAAGTTCAAGGATTTTTAAAGCTCAGGGACAGGACTGAGTCCTAAGAAACACAGCACACTTCCCCCAGGCAGGCCCAACATTTGAACCCAGGTTCAGCGAGGACAGCAATTGGAGGATAGGTACTGGAAATCGAGTGTGGTGGAGTCTAGCCAGTAGTTATGGATTGCTGGATACTCCTCTGCTCTTCGGTCTTCCATCTTTCATCTTTTAGTTTTATCATTTGTCAAAAGACTCAGGAATTACTAGAGGGCTTAGATACAGACCAGGCCTCTAATAACCATCAGCCGGACCTTATTTTCTCTGAAAACGCTCAGCCGTCTTGAAGCTACCACAGTTTAGAAGAAAATCTGATCAAGAGGCACCAAGCTACAAAGTCAACTCTCTCTCGTTCTCTTATTGATCTGAGTTGTGCACAAGTTGGTCAGTGGGTGATTGGCTATGTCACTGCAGCTGGAAATATCCTTCAGACAGTTCCATACACAAACCCAAGCACAGATAGGAAGGCCTTTACTGGTACTCTGATGGAAGGAATCGGATCCTAACCTGACTGGCCTATATAACAAGAGTCACCCGTTGGAGGAGATGGGCACATTTAATAAGAAATTAAATTTACAAATTTAATAAGAAAGAAAGAAAGAAAGAAAGAAAGAAAGAAAGAAAGAAAGAAAGAAAGAAAGGAAGGAAGGAAGGAAGGAAGGAAGGAAGGAAGGAAGGAAGGAAGGAAGGAAGGAAGGAAGGAAGGAAGGAAGGAAAGAAGGAAAGAAAGAAGGAAAGAAAGAAAGAAAGAAAGAAAGAAAGAAAGAAAGAAAGAAAGAAAGAAAGAAAGAAAGAAAGAAAGAAGAGCCTACACTGCAGGAGCACATTAAAATTACGCAGGAGCAACATAAATTGTCCTGTGGGATGAGCTCCACTCTCCAGTTATGTAAAATTTGTGTAGAAAATGACAACGTCCTAAAAGTTCTATAGTAAAATAACTCAGATTCTGTGAAACTGGAATGAATGAGACTCATGTATTTATTGATCAATGAAATTCCAAGTGAAGACAACGGACGGGGCTCCTCCCATAGGCCTTTTCAGATCAGGAAATCTGGGCCAGCAGAGGTTTCTATGGGGTGGACAAGGGGAGTCAGGCTGACAAACGCAGCACTCTGGCATTGCAGTGCAAGCCCTGCCCCTTTTCTACACCTGCTGCAATGTTGTAAGCATGTCCCAAAGCTTGCAGGGTGGCATTGCCATGCTGCTCTTGTCGTTCGGATGAAAAAGGCATGATCCAAGGGGTTGCAGGGGCAACTGGGGAGGCTGCAGAATGATGGAGGCAAGAGAAATCGGCGGGGCAGGGGGGGTTGGATCCATGACAGCACCTTGAGAATGAGGAAAACCCAAACCTCTTTGGAAGGAAAGAAAGTCATTCAGAAACCAAAAGAGAGATTTGAACACAGTATTGTCCAGCGCTGCCTCCAAGGACAGGCCTAAGGGGAAGGAGGCTCAAGACCCATCCCTGAGCAAACCTCGAAAGGGCAGGGAGAAGGCCTCGAGGGTTTATGGTGCCTGATCGTACACTGGAAAGGGTGCAACTGGACGCCTGTTAGTGAGATGCTGACCGTGTGAAAAAGAAGCAGGGCCACCACACCTTGGCCCTTTTGTATGTGTTCAGGCACTGACAGAAAATTCAGGAAAACATGGTGGAATTCTCAGCTGATTTTACTTCCAGCTCTAACAGCTGATACCAGTATCTGGCAGGAGGAAATGTTATGAGTTCATTCAGGATTTCTGATTGCTTTTGCCAGCAGTGGGACCACTTATTCTGATAAAGAAATGGGACAATGACCAACATTTCAGTAGAACAGACAAATAAGCATGGAGTGTATTTATAAACATTGCTTACAATGGTTGTAATGTTGGCACGAAGGTGTGCCAACCCCCCCCCCCATGTTTACTGCTACAGACTATTCACTTTGTCCTCTATCTGGCAACAGCTGGTAATATGGTATTTAAAAGCAGCTTTGATTTAATCTAATGAGAAACTGTGTTGCAATGTACTGTACTATGCAAAGATAATAATTGAACAAACATTGATTTTTATGGCAACATAATAGTTTCATTTTTGACAAACAGGAATTTATATGCATCAGTTTTTCGTTATCAGCTCTGTTTGCACAGAGATTAAAAACTGGCTGGTTTTTGTTTTGTTTTGTTTTTTTGGTTAAAAACAGCATTTGAAGTAGGAGCTGTCATCCTAGAGTAAGATAAAAGGAGAAATAATAGCTGGAATATAATCATCAGAATATTGTACTTGGACCAAGAAGATCTAAATTCAAAAAGTAAGAAAGCCAGAATTGAGTCCTTATTTAGCCATAAAATATTTTTAGTTAGTTTCAGAAAAGTATTCCATCTTTGTTAAAAAGAACTCTGTGTTATTTCGTTGTAAGAGCATAATTTACTCCAGTGTTCCTGAACCAGGAGCCATCCAGGTATGTTGAACCCTATAATTCTCAGCCAATAAAGACAGCATGATGGGAGCTCTCGTGTAACGTTTTGGAAGATACCAGGTTGGGGAAGGTTGATCTAATCTAATGTTCAGCCATTTCACCCTGTTAACTTTTGGACAGGTTTTGATTCTGAACCTCTTCCCACAGGTGTCTCCTGGGGGGTCAAGAAAGAGCAAGTGATGTCAGCCGCATCAAGGCGTCATTGTACAAATAATGTGATGAAATCAGAGCATCACTGCAGCTTCCATCAGAAGTCTGTGTTCTCCTCTTTCAATCTAGAGCAGCATTTCTCAACCTCAGCAACTTTTAAATGTGTGGATTTCAACTACCAGGATCTGGGGAATCTTAAAGTTGCTGAGGTTGAGAAATACTGATCTAGAGTCTCGTTTCATTAGATAAGGTCAGTTTCTTTTTTCTTTTAAGATAGTTTTTATTAAGAGATTTTACATATATAATAAGAAGTACATTCAAAGAAAAAGACGTAGTAAAAGTGAAAGAGGAAAAAAAGAAAGGAAAGGAAAAAAGAGATAAAGAAAAAAGGAGATAGCAAAAAGAAAATAAAAACAGAAAACATGAAAAGAAATATAAAGAAATGGCTTCCAATCTTCTTCTTGGCAGTTATGCATAAAATTCTAATCAAATCTCTTTCCCTAAGTTTACATCCTATTTCTCTTCTTTCTATAACCTATTCTTTCTAATCATCAGAACAATAAGTCACAAAATCATTTTATTTTTTATGCAAAAAGTCCATAAGGGGTTTCCAGTCATTTATGAATGTCAATAATGGCCTTTCTCTAATCAAAGAAGTCAGTTTGTCCATCTCAGCAAGTTCTGTCAGTTTCACCCACCAGTCCTCCATGATGGGTAATGTCAAATCTTTCCATCTTTGTGTATATAATAACCTCGCCACAGTAATTACATATTGAAATAATCTTCCATGGCTTTTTTTAAATGTGTATCCATCAATCCTAAAAGGAAAAGTTCTGGCTTCAACTGAATATTAATCTTTAAAATCCTCTGTATCAATATATGAATTTGAATCCAATTTTTTTTTTAGCATTTTTACATACCCACCAAGCACGATAAAATGTCCCTTCATGTTGTTCACATTTCTAATATACATTTGAAATGCCTTTATACATTCTAGATAATTCCTCTGGCATCATGTACCAATGATACATCATTTTATAAAAACTATCTTTAAGAGCATAACATAATGTAAATGTCCACCCTTTTGACCACATATTTTCCCATTGATCCATCTGCATATTATAACCAAGATCCTTAGCCCACTTTATCATACATTCTTTAACCTGTTCTTCCTCTGCTAATCTTGAGCAATGAACCAACAGGTACCATTTCTAAAACCGTTCAGCACTGTTGTCTCTGAACCTGTAGTGTGGTAGCAGCTGTCCGTGGTAGATTTGGCAATCCTACCAAGCTGCTGAGCTGGGTCCTCCATTTCTTGGACCACATCTCCCTCAATCCTGTGTCACTGGATATGCTGCCCAGGACTGATGCCTGGTGATTTTGGAGGGAACCCATCTCCTACAACTGAGCTAAGGTACAACATCTTTTATGAGGTTTTCTGTAGCTTGCCCTCACTTGACTTTGGTTGATATTCTTGATTTAAAATGAGGGGAGGACAAGCTATGGAAAGCCTCATAAAAGATGTTGTATCTTAGCCCTATGGTAAGATGCGTCTTTATGACCATCTTGAAGTCTTGCAAATCCAGAAGTCTGGATTCCCACCTTCCCGTCCTGCCGCAAACACTTGCTACTACTCTATTTTTTGCAAGAGCAGAAAGGAGAGAGAAAAACAATAAGAAGTGGTTCTTAAATCACTTTGCTTATCTCATCTGACCTTGCTGGTACCTCCTTTCACTGCTTTACATCCTATGTTCCAACAAGAATGAAAGAAGTACATGCAAAGAGAGCAGATTGATATAAGGCATTGCTTCCCCAAGCTCATGATGATTTTACTGCCATTTTTAGCCCTTCCTCTTGTTTTCATGAGCTCCCAACCAGCTCGTCAGTTTTCATGAAGGGTTTCTTTTAGAACTTTCTAAGGGCTAATCCAGTATGAAATCAGATTCGCAGAAAGCCTAGATGGCAGCTGGTATTTCTTAACATAGGAAGTCACATCTTGAGATAGACCTTAAAAGCCAAGTTTAGCCTCACTGTTCACAACACATTTCTAAACATAAATAACTATATACTTCTATAATGAGGCCATATGGAGAATACGTTCCCATTATATCGCACGTTTATCATATCTTGTTTGATCTTATCAGGGTCTTCTGACGTTGTTCTGCAGATAGTTAGACAAGTGAATAGCGTTATTGTTTCTCCTTCCACATATTAGTTGAACCCAGAGCATTGTGCACTAGTTAGTTATTTCAGATGAAGGTTGTGATATTTTCCTCCACATTCTGTTTGAAAGCTGAGACATCTGTTTATCTTGTGCATACAGAATGACTCTCATGTCTCTTTCGTTCTAAAAATTTCAAAGGCTTTCATGCTACTTAAAAGCCTTTGAAGAAAAGGTAATCAAAGACAAAAATTATCAGAGGTACATTTTTGCTTTCCAAACAATGAAAATAACAGCACTCATTCAGCTCTGGTTTCAAGCACCTGCCACAAAACTTCAAAACTGAAGATATGCCACATGAATCAAAAAGTAATATTGGGAGAGACAAACTCGAAAGTGCAAGCTATATTACAAGCAATTTGGGTATTTCCCTTGTAGTTCCACTCCTCGTAGAGATTCTAATAAAGCATTTAAATAATAAAGATTAGGAAAGCAATACAAAACATATAAAAAAGCACCCAACTTATTTGATCACACTTTGACACAGCAGCAATGCATTTTTTTGTCTGTTTTATTTTATTTTGTTTTATTTTATTTTCCTTCATTCAGCTGAAGAAGAACAGTACCTTTATGGAATGAATGTTTTCTGGAAACAGAATTCCACACCACACCCAAGTAGACCTCACTGATTAACAAAGCTTCCTTAGGTATTATAAAAATCAGAATGGACTTACTCACTCTTTAAAAGAATTAATGTTCATATACTTCTTCACACACGGAGATAAGAAATTAAGGCAATAAAAAGCCTACTAATTTTCATTTAACTGTATGTTGAAAGGGTTATGATGATAGCACTCAGCTTCCATTTGGTTTTGGGTGGGGTTTTTTTGGTTTTGGTTTTTTTGGTGGTTTCATTTTTTAAGAAATTGTGCATCTGCTTTCTTATGGCAACTGCACATCCTTTCTTCCCTGACAGAAATGACAGAGTTTAAGACGTAAAGGTGGGTTGAGCCAGTCCTCGGGACTGGCCTGGATCACAACATTTTGCAGCTAAGCAAAGGTTAGGGTGCTCCTTGCTACAAAAGCCAGGCATTGTAGCAGTTGAATCTTCACTCAGCAAGGTGGTGGCTCTGCATCCTTGTTAACATTGCCAGCAACCCAGCCCCTCCCGCGCACGTGTCAGCTGCAAGTGAATGGAAAGGCAGTGAGGAGATTGCTAGTGAACAATGCCCATTCACTAGTTGGGCTCTGCCAGGTTTCAGACCTGATTCCAGAAAAGGTGCTTTGGAGCACATAGGGACCTGAATGCAACACCTGCCGGCAACTTTTTAAGGCAGCCGTGATGCCGGGACAAACACGGAAAATATGGGGCCTCTTCGGAGAATTGCTGGCAGGAGCTCCATTTGCAGCAACACACACTTCAAAACCTTTGGAGGTACCCCAGGGTGATGGCCAACCCTACCAAGCAGATGCTTTGAAGGAAGCTAGAGTGTATGATGTCAAGGGTGCATGGAGTGATAACTAAATCTCTAACAATAACTATCTGAATTGCTTATTTATCAAAGAAGAGGGTGAATAGAAGGGAATGTTCTGGACACCTCCTGAGTAGCTCTCCTCTTAAGGATCTGCTGCTGGTTGAACTGCTTGGATCCAAGAATCAGAGAGATTTATCAGCATGTTCTACTCACATTACAGACTGGCATGTGGCAGGACCTAGAATTTAGGTATACTGGAAACCCAGATGGATCAGCACTAACCATCAGGAGATTCAAGGGCTGTAGGTTAGGGACAAACCACTTGATGATGCTGCCAGGAGAACAATATGAAGTCACCAGGAGCTGACTTGATTTGAAGGAGACTTGCCTTTCTGCAGAAGGCACATTTTCCGGCACCAGCCAAGTGAGTGTGCGAGCCATAATGGACAGAGATCTTGTCTATCTCACATCCTTCATGGATAATGTTATGAGAATGATACTACCTTGCATCAAGAGATGAGATTATTATCCCCACAGTTTGTATGCATTAAAGTTACAGCTTAATGGTTCCGGTGGCTGAAGAGAGGTTGACGTTGGAAAAGACAGTTTGCTGTGAGGAGGGGAGCCAGTGAAAATGCAAAGCCACAGTTTGTCACTCCATGCAATGAAGTCAATGTCTGGCAGGTGTCACCCACAGCACTGCGTTCACCTTCTTGCAGATTTTGACCCCTTCTGTGGATACCCCTGACTTTGTGGGATAGAAAAGGGGGGAGACAGAGAAATGGAAGATTATTTAGGCTTAACTGTTGCTTTGGGGGAGCTAAAAAAAGTCTTATTCATGTTGTCGTGTCATCTTTTCCCACTTCATTTATCCTTGTAGTGCAAATGTCACAGGTTGGAACTTTGCATTTGATAGTTCCACAGCCATCTTCCTTTTATCCTTATTTTGCAGCAGAGCAGCTCCAAGGAGGAAGAGGCTGAAAATCTATTCAGGTCTGTCAATCTGTATCTTCTTCATTGCTTTTATGTCTCCCCAGTTGTGTCTTCTCTTTCTTTCTGAACGTCAACATGGCAGTCTTCCAATGGCACTTATCCACTCCAGCTAATTGAGTCACATAAATGCAAGCAATTTGAAGCATTATTGTGAGAGATTTCTGTTTGCTTCTTTAATTAAACAGTTGTTCACAGGTGCATACAGTTACGGCAAAATTAATTGATAGCTTTTTATTACCATTGAAGTCGGATGTCATTGGCCCGACATGGAAACAACTTCCATTTGGTATTGTACCCTCTTATGTTGAGACTAGGAAGTGTTCTGTGTTTTTCCTGAGATGAGCATTCAGGCTTCAAAGAGCTTGACATCTGCTTTGCAAAACCTTTAGATGCAGGAAAAATGATTTTGCTAAGAAAGGGAGCAAGGCTGAGGAAGAGGCACACAGACCAGCCAGAGAGGCCCTGTGGAGCTCTGGAGACCAATTTTATAGATCATCAATAGCATAGCCCCGTAGGAAATTCATGTATCCATCTTGCATCCTGAACCCTTGCCTCTGCTGTCTTATCTCAAAATCTCTTGGAATCCAGTTTGTTTTCTAACAAACACAGGTTTCACATTAAAATTACTGACAGGGAAAAAAAGTCAAGATAGAAGCCACAATCATGTGATCAAAGCCTCACCCTTTAAAAAATTGCATTGCAATGCATGTAAAGAAGGATGGGGCCGCCATCTTGACTTTTTAAACCTGCATGCAGACACCCTTGCTGATATGAGAAATGCAAAGATGTCCTTTTCAGATTGCTTGCCCATTGCCCACTGGGGCACTTCTCTGATTCTTCACTGTGAAAGTGCCTTCAAATGATACCACAGCAATAGTTCGCTGCATAGGAGCTCTTAATATAAGGCCACACATGTGCTGTTTGCACTGGGTAAGTTGGCTGGACCATCCTGTCGACCTGCAATTGATTGGCACACTTTGGATAGAAAGGAAGGATGTAATTTTATTATATAATAATCTAAATAATAATGATCTCCCTTCAGTTGCGAGCCCAAGAAGTGTAGCATGTGAATAAGTTCCTGAGCTAGGTTTGGGAAACCCAGATTCACGTCCATCTTCATTGGGTGACCTTGGGCTAACCCCTCTCTCTTGGCCAGCCAACTTCTCCCAGGGGAAAAGAAAGACAAAATAGTCAGTAAGCATCACCTAGAGTTCTTAGATGAAGAGCAGAAATTAGTTATAATGCATAATACCTCAACAGTTGACAGAAATGTAACTGAAAAGATACACACTCCGTAGTACATTTTTAAATGAATGATATGATTTAATTACGTGCCATCAAGTCAGTGTAAACTCTTAGTGACCACACAGATAGATTTTCTCCATGATGGTCTGTCCCTAACCTGGTCGTTCAGGTCTTCCAATGGTGCCCCCATCACCACTGTAACTGAGTCCATCCACCTTGCTGCTGGTCATCCTCTTCTTCTCTTTCCTTTAATAATATTTGCTTTAATAATATGGGCAAACATTTTAAAATACTTACTAGTCCCCCAGTCTGTAACCAGGCTCTAGGGAGACCTAAATAGAAAAGAGAACATGACAAGCATTAGTCTGTTTTGAATAGAGTTTTACAGTGTGGTTTAACTAATGTAAAATATTATGTTGTCCCTCTAGATAATGCTAGCTTAAGGTTAGCATTGTTGAAAATATCTATGTTTGCTTGGCTCACCCTCTCACCATGATGTTTATCACCTAATAAAAATGCTAAAATTACTTAGGAAAGAAGCTTAATTTGCTCAACTGCATCTTGCATCCTATTTTATACTAAATGCCATAATATCCCAAGTGAACCCCCATACTGTCAGACACATTATTTATACATAGCATTTCTGGTTAATCAATGAAAAGAACGTGCGAGGGGCTGCTTTTTCTCTCATGCTTTAAAGCTATGGGAAAGATAATTCAAGGGAAAGAGAAATGCTACCCATTGCTTCAAGGTTTATTTCAAAAAGGCCAGCTTCTCTAAACCTCTGTACCTTCAAAGGCTCAAACCATTACTTTATTATGAATTAGGGTTAGTTTTTAGGTCATCAGAATATATGTTCTGCAGCCCCCATTGACTTGGGCTTTCTGATTTTTTTTTTAAAGATGAAATCAATGTCATAAACATAAGTCTAGAAAAGTTTGTGCTAAGTTCCAAAGCACAATGTACTAGACAGGCATGTCCCAGAGATCTGGACATGACATTTATTCCAAGTTGTCCGACCTTCTGTTGCTCAACATATTTCAGCTAGACTCCCCACGATACCAATGAAAGAAGAGAAGTATTTTTAAAGGCTGATTCCTTTTTCCATGTGGCCGTTTTGATGCACTCAAAACTGTTTAAAGACGGCAAGCATGTCACTCTTCTCCCCAATCCTTTCGAAGACTAATTTAAACAGTGCTGGAGAAACAAATACAGAAAGACTGATTAAAGCAAGAGAATTGCAGCAGTTTGGAAAGGAGAATGGATTGTGGGGTGGAGGGGTGGGGGGAGTGCAAGTTGTTCTACTTGTTGTTGTTGTTGCTAATAGAAGATTCAGATCAATACAAAAATATTCAGCTTTGTTCCAGTGATTGACTATGAATATGTTATGTGCTTGCAAAAAAAATAGTGATAATCTATGTTGATACAATAGTTCATTTTGCATTAGTGTCCTAGATGGAACAATGTTAAGAAGCAATTTAAATGAAATTCATTTAAATGTCAGCTCTCATGCCTGCGATTTTTCTATAATTGGTTATTTAATTAAAATAATTCTCATAGTCATTAATTTAGACTAAAACTTGCTGTGCACTGACATGTTTTAATTACATGGTATTAACAAAATTGATATGCTTTAAAAAAAGCATGGTTAAATTTTAAACAAGAATAAATTAGAAATCTCATAGATCATCCTACTTAGAGCATTTAGGAAAGAAAATATCAGTCTTTTCAAGTGTTTATTATAAACAAAGTCACAATATTATTGCTTATGCTTCACAGTTAGATCTTGTATTTATTTGTTTTCTGTGAGTTAAATTTTATTTCATCATGGTCCCTCAGTCTCTGATTTCCTTTAACCAGCACACAATAAAAAGGGTAATGAACTTGAATTAAATTTTAATTGAAAAAGCAAACAAACCACAGAAACCACAACAAACAATATAGAGCCAAAGCTTGAATGATACAGTAACTTTGACTTCAGCACTAAAATTTAAAGATGGCTAACCTATTCATTTTTTCCAGGTATTTCTAAGCAGCCTTTTCTGGCAAAACCCTAAATAAATACATAAAAGCCCATATAAAATACAATCTACTTTAAAAAAAACTTGCATACACACAAGCTTTTGCAACCATAACCTTTGGGGGACTTAGGTGTTCTTGAATACAGAATGTCCTACATGGACACTATCCTAAACTATGATAGATGTCCAACTAAAATTATTTTGAAAGGTCAGCTAGCCAACTATCACATCAGCCTTCCCCAACGTGATGTTCTTCAGAAGTGTTGGGTCTATAGCTTCCAGAATTCATAGCCTGATTGTGAAAGACTGCATTACAAATTGCTTGCATGTACCTTCTCTATTCCAACTTAGTGTGGAAGCAATCAGGTTCCAAGAACTTACTCTTAAACTCCTATGAACTGGCTGTAGAATTCTCAGGAACAGAAGGAACAGAATATTTCTTTCAAAAGATTTGACCAGAGTGACCACCTTCACGTATTTCTAAGGAGACTTCATCTCCAATTTTTATCTGGCCAACAGGATTTGACTTTTGCTGTATCTCCTGGACATTATTTCTTTTGAACAGACTTATTACTTAAGCTACCCAAATCTATTGAAAGAGCAATTGATTGTTCATTATCTTACTTATTTTTTGTTTTATGTAAATGACTGAGGTACTGTACCTTTTATTTTACATTTTATTGACCGAGCGACGTAACTCTCAGCCAACTGATGAACTGCTTTAGGTTGTGGAATAAATTCTCATTAAATATTTTATTTTTAAAAAAGAAAGGAATAGAACAATCTTGCCCGATATTACAAGGAACACTTTTAGCTGTCAGACATACTATTATTTTTGTATAAAAGCAACAGCAATGCAGTTCTCTTGATCAGTCCCATCTTATGAAAGGAGCATTTGCCGAACTCTGTTTTACTCTTCACCCACCAAAGTAGATTCTTCGCGTTTCTTTGAGAATTTCACAATATGGAAACCATAAGTTCTTTCTTGAAAAGACTTTTACTCACCCCCAAATTATTCAGATACCACAAAAGTTGTGTGGAGTTAGATCTTGGGAGCAATAAACTGTTAATTAAAGACATTCTTTAGCATTTTGACCTTTTCAAAATTCTGTGGTTTAACTGAATTATTCTGCTTCCTCTCTGACAGATAAGCTTTTCATGTTGGGAGAGTCTTTTCAGTGGTTATCAAGTGAACCAGCAGTTAAATGGTCTATATACAAAAACTTTGTTACGCGTTGCTATTACTGGAACCTCAAGATCCATCAGCCATAAGCTTGTGCAAAGGAAAAAGCCATGGAATGAAATGATGGGGCTGTGCTGTTACTCAGAGACTGATCTATGCAAAAGATCCGAATCAACCTTTGTAGTTTTAAGAAATAGATTACACAAAAGAAATATTCGTATATAATATTAGTGGATGAAATATGCCCTTTTTATTGTAAAATAACATGGAAAGAAGGGATCTCATTCCTATATCAAATTCTTGATATATGTGACTAACTACATGTGCACAAAAAATTCTTAATAGAAAACCAAAGTCTGTTTTCAATAGACTAGAAAGATCTTGTAAGTGGCACAGTGATTTTGCACCTCTCCATTAATGTCAGAATGGTCCAGGAGGGGAATTAGAACTCTGTTCTTTCCAGTATTTATCTCAGCTGGCAGAAATCAACGGAAGAGGCAATTTCTGCACTATAGATTCACCCAATCTTCTGTAGGACTTCCATCTGATGTTTTAGAGATGACTGAGGTGAAACAAAACAGTCTTTCCAATCTGATGCTGTCCAGGTGTGTTGGGATTTCAACTTATGGAATTCCAAACTAAGGTGGGATGTATAGGATGGGTGGAGGAGGCAAGGAGGAAGTTGTTTTGGGAATTTGATATATTGTAGAGTTTTCCATTCCAGTATAGGTTTCTTCCTACCCTATTCCACCTTTATCCATAGTTTGCCGAAACTCATAATCAGTGATTGTCCCTCCCTATCTTGTATTGTCCCTCACCATCAAATTCCAGCACTGGACGGTTTGAGTTTTCAATGCTTGACTCATACCCTGAATCTATTGCCTCCCTTTGTTATTATCAGAGGTGTCTGCAGGATGTGGTAAACAAAGTCAAGACGTGTGATGCACATAAAAAAGAGGTTGAACTTTGATTGCACCATTTGATCGCTGCCATCTTGACTTTTTCACCACCCACTCAGGACATTCCTAGCCACCGTCTTCCTTTTTCTCCCCCAACACTCCATTCTGTGGGTTGTAGACATGATTCTTCTGTTGGTGTTTTGGAGAAAACATGCAGGATTTTCAGATACTAACCACAAAACTTCTCTTTTGGTTTCATTTACTTATCAGGTTGCCAAGAAATCTATTTTTATTTCTTCTATATTTACTTCTGGTGCAGTCCTGGTTAGTTTCTCTGCACAATGATTCTCATCACCACATAAAGCCTGGTTATAAACCTGAGGCTGCACATATAAGAAAGAAATTGCAAACGTTTCCCTCCTTCATCCCAGCAATATTTAGCATGTTATTGAAAAAGCTGTGGATTGTCATTAAGTGAAAAACCTTCTGCTGCCAAGCTCTTGTAAAAATTGCATTTGTTGTCTCATGCCAAAGAGCCTCTTTAAATGCTAATGAACCAAGTTTGGCACACAGTCTCTTCTTGATGGATGAAGCCAAGGCCTTCTGTGGTCAACAGAAGGGGATTTCCAGGGCCATATGATCTCTGTTCTGGCACCCTGAGCTTGTCTCCTCTCCCAAGCCAATAAGCCCTATAAAGATTTGTCTATCCTATTTTCAAATTGCATACAGCTCTCTGTCTGTAAACGCACATATGGAAAAGCAGGCCAGTTTATGCCAGGCTTAGTTCATCCAATGTGTGTTAGTGTGTGTGTATGTGCATCTAAAATTCCTTTGGAGAATTAAGTGCACAATTCTAATATCAGTATATTCACTGTATATTGATATACTTGGGAAATCCAATCATAATTTGTAATAAATAGTTAATTAGGCATTTGTCTTTAACTCTTTGGAGACAGAAAATGAGTGGTTTTCATTTTTTTTAAATTGTCTTATGGTAATTATCTTCTCCTGCTAGGGTAAAACAATGTTTTCCTGTTATTTTTCCCAAAACCCAAGTGTTTCGAGATCTCTCCCTTTCTTTCTTTCTTTTGCACTTTTCCTGGGTTGCATGCAAAGAAGTGCAAAATCAAGTCTATTTTGGAATGAAAAATGTGATGCTTATTTAATAATGAAGGGATAAATCATAAAGCGATGAGGTCTCAAACCATGGACAGGCCATGTATTGGACAAACTTAAAGTTGTAATCACTGATAAGATCTGTTTAAAAGATCTACTATTTGACCCTGCAATTCAGAGTTAGCCTACATATACTGTATGTGGCATAATCTCTCTCTCTCTCTCTCTCTCTAATATCAATCAATCAATCAATTGCTTATGATGCTAAGTCCACATGGAACAGCAGAGCTTGTTCAAAAATTGCCATCAAAAGCTGTAATTATTAACATGGCAGAAAGGGAAAATTATTAAACTCATGGGGTATAAATTGCATTAATTTATTTTCATTTTATATATATTTGAACGAGTGAAAATTGGATCAAATGTAGTTCCCTGCTGGCCTCCCCTCTTTTGAGGAACACAATTCCTGGGTCCCCACTCAGGGGTGAAAACTCAGCCTGAAAAGAGCTGGGCTTCATGTTTTCCCTCCTAAAGTCTAATTGCACTGATAAGTCCGATATGTGTATGATGATTGATGTCCATGAGACCACATGCTGCAATAGGTCTGTTGCAGTGCAATCCTGAGGACACTCAATTAGCAGCAATTTTCATGATTAAATGGGGCTTAACTGCAAGTAGGCATGTAAGAATTGCAGCCTTTAGCACAGAGTTGTGTTCAGTTCAGTGGGATAAAAGCATACAAGATCACAGCCTTAATTTTCAATCACCCACGATACACTTCCCCCTTGCCACAGTCCTTCTGTTCCTAGATTGTCTACTCTCTGATGGAGGAGGACACTGGCAAGGAAGAAGAAAGTAATTTTCAAGGTTGCCTCTTCCCCTATCAGGAGGCTATCCTCCTTCTGAAAGTTCTCCCAGCCTCGTAGGCCCACAGGCACAGAATGAAAAGGCATTTCCGTTCTTCTGCTAATAGCAGCAACACAGGATTCCAGCCAAAATATTTTTAATCTGAGATGTAACTTAGTCTTTCCACCTAGGCCAAATTTAGCAATCTTGCTCTGGATAAGTCATATGGATTTAGGCTGGTATCTGACATCTGACCAAGAATTTCAGGACAGTCACAATTGGTCAGAGTCGAAAGGGTGAGAGATGGTGGGGAAAAGCTGTTGGGACAGCCAGTGCCCTATCTGGTGCCCTGTGGCACCGGGAGGGTTGTGTACTGTGAATGATACCGTCGGTCCTTATATAAAGCAATGTAGGCAGTAGCACAACCAGCCCACATTTCTGCTCTGTGGAAGCCGTGGGGAAGGCGGCCAGAGCCACTCTCGGAGGCAAACAAGGCTCTCTTCTCTCCTGGGTTTGTCATGGGAGAAACCCGTGTGTGAGGTGAGTCTGAGAACAGTGATTGGCTCTCCCCGAGGGAGCTTCTGGTGGGCTGGGGATCTGAAGGCAGGACGACCCAGTCCTGGTAGTGTTAAGACACTGGCAGTAATCATGGCAGCAGAGGTGGCGTTCAGTGCGGAAATAACATTTACCAGGCCAAGAATGTTAAATCTCACTTCAGGCTGGCAGGGCTTCCAGATTAATCAGTAATAGCAATAGGATTCCAGGGTACCACTGTTACTATAATCTATGCTGTTATGATTGTATTATTCACACTGTACAGAGAATGAACAGGGTACACACACACACACATATACTGTATATACATACACATATTCCATAAATGTATCCATAAACATATTCCATATATTTATGGAAGTAAATTAGTTTGTGTGTGTGTGGTGTGTGTGTCTGTATGTGGGTGGGGTGTATATGTAGATTAGTGTACAGATATGGAATTATTCTTATTCTTATATTTTCATCCTGCCTTTATTTAAAATATATTTGGATCAACTCAAGGTGGCGAACATACCTAATATGCCTGCCTCCTATTTTCCCACAACAACAACCCAGTGTGTGTGTGTAGTGTGTGTGTGTGTGTGTGTGTGTGTGTGTAAATCTGCCTAAGGGCTTGGTGCTTTTTGAACAATAGTGTCATACAATGTTAGAGACCTGTCTAACTTGGTTATCCTTGAGCAATAGGATCACCTCTGTGTTTCTTTGGATCCTGAATTTATGTACCTTTATGTACCTTTCCCTGTTAGTGTTTCAACATAATGTTACAATTTTTTCTTCTGAAAAGGGTAACTCGGCTGTTGTTACTAATCTGCATAAAGTGAACTTTGCTAAGAACAATGCAGTTGTTCTATTGCACGAATCAGCCGCGTAGCCTTTCCTACCAGGAACCTGGGATTTCACTGACAAACTTATCTGGGAGGAAGTTTAATTCATCTCAGTGAGGCTTCCTTCCAAGTAGCATCATAAGTCAACTGACAGTAAGATGTATATATTAGAAAGAAAGAAAGAAAGAAAGAAAGAAAGAAAGAAAGAAAGAAAGAAAGAAAGAAAGAAAGAAAGAAAAATGTGAAATTGAACTGAATCCCAGATGCCTGGTGTTTATAACCAAGGATTGATTTTTTTAAAGGCTTTAACAATATGCTCGGATGACTCCAGTTCAGTGGAGTGAAATGAAGGATATTCTTCTAGCCATCTAAAAATATACTACATATTTGCTGACAGTGTTAAAGTGATCGCTACTTAGATGTTAGTACTGGAAGAAAGATGGAACTGAGGGCTTTTTTTAAAAAAAAAAAAAAGATCATAGCCTTGTGTTTTCGCATTTATCTTGAGTATATATTTTGGTTTTCTATAGCATGAGCATGATGCTTCTCAGCGGAGCACTTCATACTTTGAACTGAAAGTCCTGAGTTTAACTGGGCAATGAAAGATTAAGAGACGTAAGTGTCAAAGCCAACAGTATACAGACTCTCTTCCCCCCACAGTTCCTGCACCTCCAAACATCTGTGTTAGCTTGCTAATTGTGTTTATATACCTCTGGACTCAGAAGACACTTCCAGCAGTTTATACCTGTAAACACAGTCAAAGCATTTAAAAAAGTGAAAATGATAGGTGCAGTGGTGACTGTTCACTTGCCCACATGCTGTCCTAGAATTATCTTCCCTTGGAACAACATAGTTTGTGCAGAAGATCTGCCGAATATAAGGAGACTCCCTACGTGATGGAAGGTGTTCCATCAACCCGAAGGGTTAACCAAACAAAGCCCCACCAGTGAGTTTGTCACTGTTGATGTTTTAGGCACACAACTATTGCTTTTAAAATTCAAATTAAGGGAAATTTGCATAAACATGTCCTTTCTCTGTTTATTCTCTCCATATCTACTTTTATTCTTGGAAGACATTTCCTGAATGGCTCATATGGCATAGAAGGACTCCATGATAGCATCGCACTTTGAATTTTGAGAACTGGGTAGACCATCTGTGCTATCTTTCAATATCTGATGGGGATCAGCGTTAGCTCAAGTCAGAGTTAAGGCATGTTTTTAGAACACTTACTGAGACTTCCACACAGAGTTTATGCTTGCCTTCTTAAACACTTATTTGGAAAAGTGTTTTATTCTGTGCCAAAACCCCTCCAGACCCAAGCATACCAATAACGTTTTTAAAAAGAATATCTTTCCACCATTTCTGAGCCAGGACCTATAAATAGCTGGAATAATAAGAGAGAGACAGAGTGCATCTTGAACACCTTGTCACCCTGCATTTAAAACCCTGTGACAAAACCGTGATAGGAATAGCCAATTAGGTTCTGAGCATTACCTTGGCTTTAATCAAAGTGTCCATTTATACCCCTATACTTATGGGGTGAAGTCCTGGATTCAGTTTGGCATAGGTTTAAAACAATGCATCTACTATTTATAGAAAGACCTTTAAAGGTCCAGACTAATTAATAAATGAGATCCATTTTGGAAATTTAAAAAATTACCGGGGGCCACTTAAGAATTCCATTTGGGGAGTCTATTAAAGGCCATGTCTGAAAGAGATTTGTACCCATCTCCCTGATGTGAATTTTTCATTCACTGCAATGTGCCAGACCATTCTCTACAATAACCTTTTCTCTGTTTTGAACAGGGATTAGAGTAATATATTTGACCCTTTAGAGCTGCCTGGGAGAGATGTGGATCCCCGTATTCAATAAAGTGAAATATCCCACCGGTGTTCGAGGGTTAAGGCCACCATGCTAAAACGATTTAACACAAGTGCCCCGATGATTTGGCTCATTCATTCTTTGCAGAGAATTCTCTTTTATAATTCAGCCGAATTATATAGGCTTAATCACAAGAGTTTCTCATCCACAGTACAATTAAGGGAAATATTTAGCTTTGCAAACAAAGCAAGTTAACCTGGTCACATTGTGCATTATAGGAAAATTTATTATTGCATAAAAAGCAGTGTAAACCTACAGAAGGACTGGTAATTATAGTACACTGATGGTCTTTGTTGCTTTAATTCCAAGCAGCCAGAATGATTAAAGTGAATCTTAATCGACTGCTCCATTAAAAATGCTGGCAGAGGAGTTCCTTTAACCTTTCCCATTGATTGAACACAACAATCACCATTCAATTATAATGCAAAAGGACATTTGTTATATTGTACAAAAGATGCATAAGCCATTTCCTTTAGCTCGAGATAATCAATGAGATGACTTCTATCACAGAGAAAGTCAACTTACCATACCTGCAAGGAAGGTATTTATATGGAGCAAAGCTGACCAGGCAGATATGTTTGGCCTCCTCTGGTTTCTCCCCAGACAGACAATGAGTTTTTTAGGTGTGATAGTTGATGATGGATGGATGGATGGATGGATGGATGGATGGATGGATAGATAGATAGATAGATAGATAGATAGATAGATAGATAGATAGATAGATAGATAGATAGATGCTATCATTCAAGAGGGCCGTTACATTAATAACTGTTTATTCACTAGCTACTGGTTTTACCAGACTAAAACGGCTTAACAAGGAGAAATGAATTTGCCTGCTCCTTAGACCTCACAAACAGTCTCGCACATTGGCATTACTCCTACAGACTCCTACTTATGGGAGTCAGACCCTGCACAGAAGACTGCTGGCAACGTTCACAGCAAGGCCTTGACACAATTCATTCCAAAGCTGTAAGCCAGGCTGGAAAGTCTGTGGCTTATAAGTATCTTTTATCTAACTCTGGAACCAGCCCCCTCACCCCGGGAGGACTGCCAAATTTAGCAGCAACCACTGAACATTTGAAGTGCATTTTCCTGCAGACTAACTAAATAAGGAATGCTAAGCTTTTGGACAAGGTTAACTCCTCTAAAATTGAGGGGTAGAGGATGGGAGAGAGAATAACATCCAGATCTCCAAACCCACCTGCCCCAGTAGGTCCCTCCTTGTTACATGACCTCTTTATGTCCTTGTTCCAGCCTCTGACTGATTTTAATCGATGAGCTTGTTTTCAATTATTAATTTTTTATTTATGCCTTAATGTAAACTTTGATAGACCTCAGTAGACAGTGACATAATATGTCGAATCAAACAATCAATCAACTATTAAATTCCAGAAAAAGAGTTATCCTCCTACGGGTGCAAGAACTTGCCCATCTCTGCTGAAAAACCAACACTGAGAGGTAGGAGGGCTGTTATCAGTGTCTGCAGGGAGAAGAAACGGGGAATAAGCCACCAAACATTCTTCATGACATCATGATGCCAAATCCATAATTTACATACTTAAGTCAGATGCTGGAATTCAAGAAGGTAACGGTGGAGTTTGCACTGTGACATCCCCGCGTGTCATCACTTTGACTTCATCCCATTTGCTGTGAGTGCTGGTGTCCTGTTCAATCTGGAGTCTGTTGGAGGAACACTTATGACTGGAAAAAGAAATGGAAGGGAAGCTGTTGCAGGAAATCCCAAAATGTTGGTGATGACACTTTTTGGCTGAGAACATTGGGAAGAATTCATTTGTCCAGATTCATTATAGATTAAAACTGTTCACACAGGGAATAAAGAAATATGATTTTATCCATATTTTGTATTGTTTTGGATTAATGTCATTCAGAACATTCAAAAGTAAGTCTTGTTTAAGAGGTACTAGGTCTATAAATACAATCAATAAATTGTGGTGAAGGCCAGCCTTGCTCCATGCAGACTTGCAAAACATTTGTTATTTTGATTTGTCCAGTTTTACTTTATTAACATCTAGCATGCATTAATTTTTCAACAGAGTCAGAAGTGTCTGACAGCAAACAGCTAGTGATTCACACATCAATACAATTCTTTGACAATGAGTAAGGCTGCAAGCCAGTGAGTTTAATTAAAAAGAGAGGGGGGAGTTTAGAAAATGTAAAACTGTTAACTAGTGCAGTAGGATTTTATTAAAAGAATAGTTTCAGCTTTTCCATTCAAATGATATATGTTCACACACATAAATATTTATATTTACAACTCATGTGATCACTAAGGAGGCTTTAAATGGGGGGTATTCTTTTCATCACATGGGTGGTTCAACTTCTGTATAGTCAACTGAGCCAATTCACTTGTGTGTCTCCATCGATTTCCCATCATTTGACTTTTTCAGCCCCTGATGATTCACAGCTGAATGTGTGAACAAACACCCATTGGTTTCTGAAATGTTATGGGAGTTCTTCCCATGGTGAAGAACCTGTAGTTTCTCCAAACATTAAAGCCATCGGTGATCTCATGCATGTGCATCTCCTATGCTTCAATGTGAAGATCCCTTGTGAGGGTGGAAGTACATGCAAATAAGCGCTTCTCCCCAGAAGTGAGAATTTTCAATATATGGAATGGATCCTATGGATATATAGGAGTCCCATATTACATTGGTATGCATGAAGAGAAAGGATGTCTAATCTCCACTGGAAAGGATCAGAGGTAGCCCCTAGCTGTTGTCAAATGCTTCATTTCATTTAATTTCTTGAATTTGTATGCCAACAAATGTGGTCAGACTTATGCATGACAAGTTCCAAAGTCTATGACATTTGAATTATCTGAGGAAGGTGAGTTATGAAATTCAAAGTATTTAAAAGGGGAAAATCAATGGGACTGTTACTCACATCCTATCCACAAGGAGGTCCATGCACTGAACTGAACATATTTGGGATAGTTGATTGGAGATATGAGAGATTTGAGCATCTTGATTAGAGATCCAAATTTTTGTGGAACAGCATAAGTGTCCTTGGAGTAAAACAGGACTTCGGTGCCCAAACTGATTGGTGCTAGCCTTACTGTTAGCAGAGAATTCTGCACAAGACGTGGCAATGAATTAGGCTCATAGCCTACACTGCACCTTCTCTACCTCCCTAAAAATGTTGTGTGAAAGCCTTAATTGACAAAAGCCCTGATAGGCAGGAAAGATCAATATCTATGGGCTCATCTGGTCACAGCCACAGCATGTGTAAGATTGCAACTTGGAATGTCAGAGAAATAAATGGTAAAGACTATGAATTAGGAAATGAAGGGAAAGAAAGAAAAATAGATTTCTGTGGGCTTCTGAAACTAAGAGAAAGGAAAATTATGTAATAGAAATAAGTAAAGGTAGTCTGATCTTGTGGAGCTGATGAATAGTTGCAAAGAAATGAAAGTGCGGCTTTAATTATGAGTTAAAGGGCTAACATGTATATGAGCCAGTATGAATTAATATCACCTAGGTGGTTGTGGCAATGTAGAAAGTAGGAATCCACAGGCTGGAGTTAGTTGCAAGTTGCATTTCAGTGAATGGTGATAACGGAGGAACCAGATATGAGTGGGGAGGAAACTTTTGCAGTATTCTGGATGAAGGTGACTCAGGGAAAAAACACTTTCCAGTGCCAAGATTGGCTAGCCAAAAGCCAAAAACAAAAGTTTATGGTGACTTTAGGCCAATTAATCTCCAGCCTATTAAAGAGGGCTGTTGCTGGGAAAAATTGGAGCAGGGAATGCTATCTGTGCCACCTTGAGCTCTTGGGAAAACATGCGTCGAACAAACAAAAAAGTAATAAAGTCATGGCAGACCTCCACTGAAGCAAAGGCAAACAGAGTTAGGAACTTGGTTTCTCCCCAGCTTCACCCCCATGGATGATAGCCTTATCTTATAACTGACAGATTTTGAGCAGTCAGCCCTGCCTTTGAAGAGACACCTTGAATATCCTCTTACCTCTAGTCTCCTTGGGTCTAAATGATGCCTATTTCTTTCCATACCTGTGTTCTTGTTCTCCCTTTCAAATAGGGATGCCAAGCTAAGCTGGACTGTTCCAGCCACTAACTGAGCCATAACCTAGATTAATCCAATCTAGGCATCAACCTTGGGAGTATTTCGCAACTCAAATGCACTTCATTGAGAATACTGTTAGGTGACTTGATGGCGTGGGATATGACTGAGAACATGTTGCTCCTGCAAGTCCTGGAATATATAAAGAAAATGAATATTTTAAGAATTGCTTGACAAAAATGGTCTTGGATGCATTCCAGCAAACGTTTAATGGATCAATGTTAAGATTAAAACAGGCCAAGATCAAAGATAGGCTATCAGATTCATGTACATTTTTATATTCAGGCCAGTGCAGACACAGTGATTGATGCAAATATTATGAAGATGAATGCACTGAAAATAGTTCCATACACTCCTACCCTTATTCAAACATTGATCTGAAACTATCGTGCACGCATTGCATGGTTGAAGAGAGAGAAAGGAGGGAAGGAAGCCATACCATTGACATAAATGTCTTTGGACCTTGATTTCCTCTCCAATTTCTTTCCAGGGAGTTTTTCCTTCTTTAATGAGCCAGTTGTTTTCATTAACTGCTAATTACTTTTCACAAGCATATGAGGTCTGTGGGACACAGAGATTCACATTACTATGACACTCATAGATTAATGTACAGCTTACAGGAATCAGAGAATAGTATGAGATCCAGTCATAGTTAAGAAGAACACAGAAAGATCAGATCTTGGTGAAGCATTTGAGGACTACTAGGCAAAGAATAGGAGGAAAACTAATGCTCAGAAATTGCTGAACAATTCTTAAGAGGTTTGTGAGATGAGTTTTAAAGCAAAAGGTGCATTAGGTGAAGCATTTAAAAATGGCAAAAAAGCAATAGATCTCTTTTAAGGATCAGAAATGACATCAAGTTCTACACATGAAACAAAGAGGGTTTTTTTTTTTCCTGAGATACATAAATGTTTTCACATAATATATAGTCATATACAATATTTTGAAATACGAATTACTGTAGGTCCTCAAAACACTTCATGTAGTTTACATCAGTAATGTATTTTTTTTAAAGAAATAATGCTTGCACTGGAGAAAGAACACTTTTGTGAAGAAATACAACTTCTATGTTGCTTCCTTAAAGCAAATTGTATTCCATGTTCCTTGCAGATCAAGGCGGTCTCTAGTTATTAAAACAATTCTATACACAAATGATAACTTTTATAAAAGGGAGAAGATACAGGATCAAAAGGGCCAGGGGCACTGACCTTTAAAAAAGATTTAAGACATTTTCTGGAGTAAAATGTCTTAGTAAACTGGAAACAGGTACAAGGAGACCTGCTTCTTGCCAGCCATCTGCTTTGGTACTGGCATTTTCTGGGAAAGCATTTCAATGTCCTGGGGGTGTCTACAGTCCCGGGGTTCTCCAGTGGTCTTCTGGGACGCAACATGCTCAGGACTGGCATGGCCAGTGCATCAATTCATTATCCTCCTTACCCCAAGAGAGCCAGCTTGGAGGGGGTGGGGGTTTAGGTGCTGGACTGGTACTGGGGAGCCCCAGGTTCTAGCTGCCCTCAGCCACGGAGCCTCTCTGGGCTGGTTTCTCTCTCTCTACAGCCATCCTATTTCACAAGGCTCTTGTTGTGGGGAGGAGACCCAGTCTCGTATTGAACTGAGATGTGAGCACGTTCCAAATAAAAATACTCCTGCTATGACTTTGGATGAAGACACACACACACACACACACAATCTGATTTAACTCCTGACATTTAGAGGATTTCTATTTTAAGACTGAGCTGATCCCCCTCTCCCCTGCTCTTTTTTCACAATGGCAGGAGCAGAGCCCAATAAAGGACCATGCTTTGCAATGGACTATAGGCCAGAAACCAGGCTGGATCAATAGCTCTAGCTCTGCATCCATATCTCAATTTCTGTCAAGGCATCAGCGACAAGCAGCTTATTGTGCAAGGCTCTGAAAATATGCCTTCCAAATGCACTATTGACCAACAACAACAACAGAAAGCATGCAGGACATAATAAGAAATTAAATGAAGCTGAATAAACACCCGCGCAGAATAGACATTAGCCTGAAACAATAAGGTGAAAGGAACAAAAGCATTTCAACAAGACTTTTGGGCTTCTGAGATCCATTGTTATTTTGGACAATTAGTACACATGCTAAAAGATCAGAAATGGGATCACAATGAATGGACAGGTCTTTTGCAAGTTATAATGGCACAGGGAGACTTGGATTTGCAGCATAAAGGCAGGGAGTTATCTGCACATACTGTAAATATAGAGGAACTCAAGACTCGGGGCCCAGTCACTCTGCGTCCCTTCCCTCTTCTCTTTCTGGATGAGTTTTTCTCCCCTTTTTGGAACTGATCTATGGTTGGGTGGGGGAATCTGTCCCATAAGTAATTCAGATATGCCTTTCTTTTGCCTCTGCACATAGCTGCTTGTCTTTCTGCATACAGATCCTTCCTTGGCAGTCAGTGGAGAATGATTATGGCTACCAGATCTGAGATCAAAGTTAAGAGTTAGAATTGTCTGTACCTCTGTGCTGCCACCTTGTGATCCTCCAGATGTTTGCATCCAAGATCTGGGAGTCCAGAGAAGAAGGGAAGAGGAGAGGGGAGGGGAGGGGAGGAGAGGAGAGGAGAGGAGAGGAGAGGAGAGGAGAGGAGAGGAGAGGAGGAGAGGTGAGGAGTGGAGAGGAGAGGAGAGGAGAGGAGAGGAGAGGAGAGGAGAGAAGAGAAGAGAAGAGAAGAGAAGAGAAGAGAAGAGAAGAGAAGAGAAGAGAAGAGAAGAGAAGAGAAGAGAAGAGAAGAGAAGAGAAGAGAAAAAAGAAAATGGTGTGGCTTGTTTGGGTCAGTAAACCAGCCGCTGAATAAATTGGCAGATGAAGGGCTAAATTTTGAAAAACCCATTTGCTACAATAAATGCAAACTATTATTATCTTTGACTCTTTTTGGGATTCTTGAAATACAAGAAGAGCTGTGTAAATCATCACGTTTGGGCTGTGTGCATTTGGAGGAAAAATGATGTCTGAGTTCAATGATACTACCTGAGAAAATAAGTGTACAAACTTTGATCTAAAGAAAATTGCTATATTTTACAGTATGCGAACCCAACCACGAGGATTTATAGTTCAATCTGTTAATGCACTCCACCTGGCAGTTTTATGCATTGTGAATTTAAAGAGGAGCTCAATGTAACATAAGCTTTACAAGCTGGGGAAATATTATTGAAATGAAACATGAACGAGAACCATTTAAACAATAAAATAATGTGTGCTGGCAATAAATTCTTTCTTTTCTTTTTTCTTTTTTTGGTATAAATAAAAAGGCCAGAGTTTTATATGCTGAAGTTGGATGAGGTTCTTGGAAGATTCCGAGGAATGAAACTTTGTTTTTTTAAACTGGATAATCCTGTAGGTTTTGATGTCCACTTTAGGAGAATTAAAGAGACAAGCGTGGATTATATTTGGGAGAAGGGGAAAGGCTATTCCTTTCCCCTCCATGCCCATACATATTCATACTCTGGTCTACTTTCTGCAGCAACATTATGGCTAATGCTTCTTAAGTGAGTTTACTGTTGTGGATGCTCCTCCTTCATTAAGTGAGAACATTTGGAATGGTGAGTTCCTTGGGAACAATGGCCCTTATCACAGGAGTGGGGAAAGGATTATTGGAAGAACTCATTTGGTGATTGCCCCAGGTTTTTTGAAGGCAAATTATGCGTGCCAAATTCAAAGTTTTGCTTAGGATGCTTTGAAGTTAATTACCCTTCCCCACCCTCCAAAGAAAGGACCAGTTGTCAATGCTGGACCAAAATTATGTCTCCAAGGTGTCGTTCCATCCAGGCTTCTGTCCAAGTCTGAGAGACCTGATTAGCATGTCAAAGTTTCCCTCTTTAAGAGAGTAGATTGCTTTCATCCATAACCTAGCAGAGCTCAGCACCGTTAAAACCCACCTAAGGAATCCAGTAATTGCTAATAATAGCCAGTGTGGTGTCCTTGAGGTGTTGGGCTGGTCAAGTGCCTTTGGCATAGAGGCTCATTGGGTCACTTTGCCAGCTACTGTCTCTCAGGTCAGGTGATCTCACACAGAGCTGGGTTTTTTGGAGGAAAATGAAAGGAGAGAGGGTTATCTAGGCCACCTGCAACTCCTGGACAAAAGCTGAGATATGAACCAAGCAAACAACTAAATAAATAGTAAGAGTCACTCTGTGGTAGCTCCTAGATTACTTCTCCTACTGCTTTATGTCTTTGCCAACTTGGATTCTTGCCTCTTTTTCTCCAGTTCAGCTAAGGTGCAGTTCAGATTTTTTTTATTATTATTATTTGATTTACTGTATGGTTATTCCCTGAGTAATTATTGATTTTAAAAAAAATCTGTTTGATTTATTGTTTATGTTCTTCAACATTGCTACTGTGGGTTTAGCTTTTTGAAAATAGTGTGGGCCATAGGTTTTAAAAGAAAAATAAAATGTTCATAAAAGTTAGCAATTCATAAAACACAAAAGCATCATTAGAACATTGTTTTTCTAAAAAAGCTCCATATGATTAAAAAGCAATAGGTTGCCCTCAGTTAAAACCTACCAGAATAGCAAAGCTTAGGACAGAATAAAACTGACCAGAATAGTTAGATCAAATGCAGAAATGTGGGCACCTGCCAAGGGAATTGCAGGAATTGCAGGAAACAAGCTAGTCTGATTTCCCTTAGCAGGGAATTTTAAAACCAAAAAGCAGCCATCAGCGATCCTGTTCCTATCAGGACATAATTTCCAAGGAGCAAGTCCGGGCAGCACAGCTATTCCTTCACAATAGAACTTCAATTATTTATCTAAAGCATCTCTATGCTGTTTCCCATTCTAAAGCTCAAAGTGGTTTCGAACAGAATTCAAACAATTAAAACTTCATCTTGAGGCAATTAAAAAAAAAAGACAGTAAAACATTACATAAAAAACAGGATCAAACGAACAAGGAAGATAAACAATAGAACAATAAGATACAGAGTAAAAGAATTGCAACCAGAAGACCCTGGTTTCAGCCAGACGCAACTAAAACCAGTTCCAGGAATGACTACACTGTACAAGGATGCTGTCCAAAAAAGCTGTGTTTGACCCGTATTTTGACTTTTGCAGGTTGCGTTAGACATTTCCATCCAGGTACCTCCAAAATCTGCAGCCTGTGGGAGAGTGCAAAAATTCATTTTTTTGTCCATCCATACATCTGTTTATCTTTCCGTCCGTCCATCTGTCTCACCATCCATCTGTCTCTCCATCCATCTGTCTGTCTGTTCGTCCATCTGTGTGTCAGTATGTCCATCCGTGTATCCATAAGTCCATCCATCCGTCTCTCTGTCCCTCCGTTTGTCTGTCCATCCATCCATCCATCTTTCCGTGTGGCTGTCCATCTGTCTGCCAATCCATCTGTCTTTCCGTCTATCTGTTGATGTGTTTGTCTGTCCATCTGTCAGTCTGTCCATCTTGGCAATAGTAGAGTCTTCCCACTGGTTCTCCATCCATCCATCCATCCATCCATCCATCCTTCCGTGTGGCTGTCCATCTGTCTGCCAATCCATCTGTCTTTCCGTCTATCTGTTGATGTGTCTGTCTGTCCATCTGTCAGTCTGTCCATCTTGGCAATAGTAGAGTCTTCCCACTGGTTCTCCATCCATCCATCCATCCTTCCGTGTGGCTGTCCATCTGTCTGCCAATCCATCTGTCTTTCCGTCTATCTGTTGATGTGTCTGCCTGTCCATCTGTCAGTCTGTCCATCTTGGCAATAGTAGAGTCTTCCCACTGGTTCTCCAGGGCGTCTGGGCAAGAATGTCATTGGCTCAGTCATAAATAAATATGACAGTCATAAATATGACTGTGCAACAAAAATTAAAATTTTCAGAAGGTAATATTCTTTTGAATTACATACCTATTACATGGACATTGGCAACTGGACAACATAAATAGATTCTCCATGCCCATCTTCCACGCCCAAAAGACTGCTATTGCGGCATTGGAGAGATGAATGGATGGCCCCCTTCCCTCAGTGGACGGAAGACCTGATTGCGCTTGCCACTTATGAGCAGATTGCCCAGAGACGCAGACTTTGTGTGGACAAGTATCATGGAATATGGGACTTGTTTATACAAAATACAGTAGGTTAAAAAAAATGATAGACATACAAATATATTAGAAATATATATGCATCTGAATAATATTTGCATTAGATAAATATATATAAATTTGTAACAGTTGTAACATACTATACTTTGTTTTTTTCTCACCCTTTTTTAAAGCACTCTTTATGTGTTGTTCCTTTTTGTGAGAATGCATATATTTGCATTATAATTATTTTTGTGGGGGGGGGTTGTTGCTGTTTTCTTTGTTATTATTTTAAAATTTTAAAAATCAGTTAAAAAATAAAAGGACTGTCATCAGCTCGAAGGCAAAATGATGCAGAAGCTGGAAGATGGGTTGTGGTACTGATTCCAGATTGGATTCCAGATTCATTTTCCTGAAAAAGGCCAGGGGTTATGTTTATCTCAAAGCCTTGTTTCCTCAGGAATTTAGGGCACAGCCACCCGGGGATGGCCACAGATTCTGGGCAGGTGCCACGTCTTCAACAATCCTAATCAGCCGTTCTGAATCTGGTGTGAAGACAGGGCGGATCCCACAAGTTGTGTGTGCGGCTGGATAAGGGAGTGCCGCCATTCCTATCCCAGCAAATGGACCCGAACGCATTGCTCTGCTTTGCTGTTTCTATAAGGAGTGAGCCCTCTAATCCCAATTTGACTTTTGGATTATCTCCTGTTACAGGCTGAACCCTTCAGTCAGGAAAGGCTATTCGTGAGCAATGCGCATGGTAATAAATGATCTGATCCTGCGCTCACATTCAGCAATATTACAGCATGACGCTCTACTTAATGCTGATATTTCTCCTGCTCTTCCATGTTTTCTGGCCACTCATCTTGAGCTCTCAGAGGTATGACATTCTGCCAAGACCCTGAGTAATCTGTAGCAAATCAACAATTTCCATATCATCGGCAAGAGAAAGCATTTCAGACTTGTTGAACCCTGGTTATTATAGGCTTGAACAACTCCTGATATAGGAGAAAGATATGCATGATTATGCAGTCAAGTGGAAGTGAGGCTGAGTCCAGCGTACTGCAAATCTAATTGACAATTGTGTTGCCCTTCTCGGGCGGTTTAGGAGAAGTGGCGAGGTCAACGGCAGCGATGCATCTCGCGATTGGGGAGGGCGGGGTGGGAAGGAGCTCACCTGCTTGGTGGCTGGTCTTAAGTTTCTAGGGTAAAATGACAGGAGGAGATTTTATGGAATAATAAAAGGTAAAAATAGCACTTGTAAATGAAGCAGATTATTGTGCAGATGCTCCGGGCAGAAGATGGATTCTGTCTTCTGTGAAAGAGGCATAGTGTAGGTGAGTGAACCAGATTGCACTTCTCTTTCAAAGCTGCAATCCATGGGTTTTATGGCAAGGTGCAGGCAGGGAGGGCTGACCCCCAGCCCCTGAAAATGAGGGGGTGTCCCCGAGTTGTTGGGAAGTACCCACCCATTCAGAAAATACTTGGTGTATGCTTAGGTGTGGAGGGAAAAAGCACCCTAAATCTGGAATCAGTGGGAGAGAAGATAACAGGCAGGACAGCCCTGAAAATATGGATGGGAAGTTAAGTTTGGTGATTGAAGAGAAAGAAGCAACACAGTTTAGGAGCTCAGGTGTCTTGTGGTCTGAAGGGTTTCTGAGGGAGTAAAATTGAACTCTGAGGATGCGAACACCCCTGAGTCCAAGTTCTTCAGGTTTATTTTGGATGATAAGGAAGCTTCTAACTTTCAAATCATAAGTAAAATCAGAAAGCTGTGGCCATTTAAATACTGGCGAACCAGAACTTCCAGCATTCATGATTACTGGCACTCAATAATGTTCAAAATGCAATTGTAGCTCAGTGAATACACCACAAGAGATGCTATGTTCCTTTGCTTATTTCTATATTTATTTATTCAAATGATTTATATGACACTTGCCATGCTATGTCTCCCCAAGCAACGTAGAAAAATAAATATATTCTTCAAAACACCCGTAATGCAATAAGAAGATCTGCCTGTCCCGAGTCCTGCTGTGCTGCCTCAACATGACAGGGAGGGCTGAGTGAAGAATGCTGGGAGTGGGTGCCAAGCGTATGTATTCCCAGCAAGTCACCCAAGGCGTGAAGGTCACCCCAGCTTCCCAGCTAAAGCCAGCAGGCACCTCTACTGGGCAGCAGCAATAAAGGAAGATGCTGGAGGCAGAGGGCTACTTTAGTGCAATGGCAAAGGCTTCATTTCATACTGTGCAGGAGAAGGCAATAGTAAACTCCTCCTGTATTTTACCAAGAAGACCACATGGATAGACAACATAAAGTGACCGACAATATAGTGCCTGATGATGGGTCACTCAGGTTGGGTGGCTGAGGATCTTTTGGAGTACTTAATAGTGTTTACAACATGGATTCATTAAAGCCTTTGGGACAAGTACGCCTTATTGTCCCAGCCCTTGGGCAAGGGCAGCAAGAGTTCCTTGCTGGATGTTGACTACATAGATTCTTGCATTGTAGACCAGATTTGCCATGTTGTTCTTCCCTTTCCCGGTTGGTTTCTTGTTCTCTATTAACTTCTTTTTCATTCTGTTTATTGTATTGTTTGCTGCCCAGAGTCATTCTGGGTGGTCAATATCAGTACCAAAGAAAGGAGACTTACTATCAAATAAGATCCTTAATTTTACATGCTGGCAAAATAATGCTTAGGATCATCCAATGCAGATTACAGCCCTACGTGGAAAGGGAAATGATGCATGCTGGATACTTAAGAAAGTCAAAGAATACCAAAAATAAGTCAAGATGTGCTTCATTGATTATAGGCCTTTGATTGGGTCAACCTTGTCAAGCTGTGAAATGTCCTTAGGAAAATGGGAAGCCCAGAAGATCTCATTGTCCTCATGCAGAATCTATACATAGGACAGGAAGCCACAAACTGGAAGGAACATGGTGAAACAGACTTGCTCCAGGTTGCCAAAGGAGTGAGACAAGGCTGCATATTGTCCCCCTATTTAGTCAACTAAGGTGCTGAGTATATATTAAGGAAAGCTGGATTGGAAGAAGATGAATGTAGTTTTAAAACTGGAGGAAGAAACATCAGTAACCTGCACTATGTTAATGACACTTCCCTGATAGCCAAAAATGCAAATGATCTGTAAACTCTAGTAATGAAAGTCAAGGAGCACAGTGAAAAAATGGGACTAAGATTAAATATAGAGAAAACCAAACTAATGACAACAGTATAGTAAACAGCCTTTGAACTGACAATGAAGCACTGGATAGGGTGAACTATCAATGATCCTATCTTGACCAACAGTCAAGAAATATGCTGCAGATCAGCAATTTGTAAGATAGCAAATAAGGCCTTGGAAAAGCTACTCAGTTGCCCTGATATCTCTATACCTACAAAGAACAGAGTCATGCAGGCAGTGGTTTTCCCTGTCATGGAAGCGAAAGTTGGACTTCAAAGACGCAAGACAGGAAAAGTGATGCTTTTAATTATGTTGGGAAAGATGGAAGGAAACAGAAGATGTGAAGTGGGTGAATTCAATTACAGCAGGGATAGGTGCACCATTGGGAGACCTGAGGGCCTTGTTGGAGACAGAATATCCTGGAAAAGTTCTTTCTACTGTATGTGGTTGCTCAGAGAACACCAACATAGTGGCACATAATCAATCAGCCAATCAATCAGGAGATTACATAAACTAATGACAATAAATTGAAGTACAATATCTTCACCATGAGATGTCAAATGGCAAAGAGGACAAAACATTTTCAGCACCTGTGCTCATCATAAGACCAAATTCCAGCTTGTCTTAAGACCAAATATCAAACACCAGTGGGTTCTAAATGTAGGAGAAGTTGGTGGAGTTGGAAATATGTGTGTTTTATTGTGATTCTAGTACAAGCATATTCCATAAGCCACCTATAAAACTTCAAAAGCAGGAAAGCTTTGTGTGCAAGGGGAGTGAACTAGATGTATTCAGTATTGAAATGATAGGCTAGTGAAGATGACCTCCTGTAACATAAAATAATTCACTTCATTTCTTGGAAAAGAGTCATATGAACTGCTATTGTTGGGGTGAAAGATCTAATAGTTCAGTGACAGAGGATATGCTGGGGAGCAGGAAAACACATGCATGAAATTTGGAAAACTATTGCCAAACCTGTTGATAGAAGTAAAGGGATCAGCTAAAATTGACTCATTACAAGTCAGCTTCTTAATATTCTTAATAGTACCTAATAATGTACTATTCTTTTATTCTTAATAGCACCTGATAATGTGATTTGTTACTGAAGTACTTGTTTATATGGTACAATTTTATGAACACTTCTGACCTGACTTTTGTAGGAATAAAGCTTCTGGGCCGTGGACTTGGTTTTAGTTGAGTGTAATATTTCTAGTGTGCTAGGCTGGAGAAAAGGGTCATAACTGCTTTTTCAATGCTCTACAGTTTGTTTGGATATTAATTACAAAAACGAATGTCTATCGATGAGCTTTAAAATATGTTTCTTTTCCATTTTCCAGTTTGATCGCATTCATTCTAGATAAAAATCAGCCGAGCGTGGCTTTATTGCTGAACACAATAAACACCATATACCATAAACACTGTAAACACTATAAATAATTTTAAAAAGAAAGCTGTAGGCTGATGAATTGAAAGAGGCATTGAAGACGTACTTTCACAACTTCCTGTTTCTTGAGCTTTGTTGCAGAAATTTTCTAACCACCTTGAAGGAACCAAAGTGATTGGAGATCTGCAACAAAAGCTCTTTTTTAATTGTTGGCATGCAAAGAATACAGTGATCACTGGGTCCCTCGCCAAGAAAAGAGGCCCAGAGTCCTGAGTATTTTCCATACAGGATTATATATGGGTGGGAGGTTACACTGATGTCACACAGATGTCACATAGATGTCATGACTAATTAATGATGACCACTAGAAGGAACAGCATCCTGCAGATAAGGTGGGCAGATGGCCCTTTACCTGGAGACCCCAGTGCCTTGAAGTCATCATGAATGGGTCTGTCTGCCCTTCTTAGCATATCAGTAGCAGCAACAGCGTAAACAATGTGCATCTGACTCCTTTTTATCAAAGAAATGGGATGACCTCCTTTGTACTTTTCTCCCAGGAAATATCAAGTCTGAGGCTGGTTGTCTGTCTCCTCCAAGCAACCGGCACAAGGTCACTGACTTACAACAAGAATATATTATTGACAAGTAGAAGGATATGATTGCGAAGACAGGCAATCTTAGCAAGGAAATTCAAAAATTTTTAGGTTTTTTACACATCTACCAAGAATGATAAAAGGTCCCTTCTTGTTGTTCATATTTCCAACATAAATTTGAAGTGCCTTTATACATTCCAGACAATTTCTCTGGTGACATATACCAAGGGTACATTATTTTATTAAAATTCTCTTTAAGGTTGTAACATAGTGTACACCATGTTTCAACCACATATTTTCCCATTGTTCCATCTGTATATTATAACCAACATTTTAGCCCACTTTATATACATTCTTTCACTTGTTCTTGTTCTTTCACTTGCTGAAATGTTTCAAATTTCAGTAAAAGTTTATACATTTTAGCAATTATATGTTCATCATTTGTACACAATTCTATTTCAAACTCATTCTTACAATGTTCAAAACCATAAACTCTTTTGTCTACTTTAAATCTTTCTAGTAACTGTAAATAAGAAAAACACTGGCAGCCACAGCCCTCTGCCACCAGTTCTTCTCTTGATTTTATTCTGATCTTTTGTTTCCTTTTTATTGCCTCTTTTGAATAGTATATAGATACTATATTGTTTTACAAACAAAAGACCAGAACATCTCCTCACCAGCAATCGTCACCCAGATAAGCAGAGATTAACACCAAGATTATCACCAGACAATCAAGCAGTGAACAATACCCTAATCAAGGAACTACCAGGGAGGGAAAAAACAAACAAACAAACAAAAAAACCAAACCAACCCCCACTAACACTGGCAGGGCAAGCCACTATATAAACAGAGAGTAAACCCCACTCCGTTCTAGCACTGAGGATGTTACCTAGCCGGGTAATGAACCGTTTGCAAGAAAACAACCAAGCTCAGAGAACCCCAAGGACTCCACACTCCAACCCTGAGGTACATATATTCTCTTCTATTTGTCTTTGGTAATATCTCTATTTTAGAAACCTTAATAGCCAAGTTCTTTGAAATCCAAATCATGTCTATTCTTGAAAAAGATCTATGTCTTTCAGAAAAGTAGATACACTCTCTTGAATTTCCACTTTTCTGTCTCCATATATCCACTATTCTGTCTCCAACCCTAAATTATTCATCAAATAATAATAATAAAAAAACTTTTGGCAGTTTGCCTTGAGTAATTTTAGTTGCTCAAAAGTTCTATCCAGTTGTGGGAAGACCACTCCATTCCAATCCCCCATCAAACAGCAATTTTCATAAGAGAAACCCACTAGTATCTCCGTAAGTCCTTTATAGAACAGTACTTCCTCCTCATATGGAGCACAAATTCCCATATCAAAGTCTTAGTCCAATGCAAATTAACTTCCAGCCCAACAAATCTACCATGCTCATCAGTCAATACAAGTTCTGGTATTAATTGGGGATTTATGTACAAAACAGCTCGCTTTCTTTCTTTCTTTCTTTCTTTCTTTCTTTCTTTCTTTCTTTCTTTCTTTCTTTCTTTCTTTCTTTCTTTCTTTCTTCCTTTTTGCTCCTGCTGAAATAAATTCTTCACCCAAATTTTTATAAATCAAATATTTATGTCCTTTTTTTGAATATGTCTCTCTTCTAGGCAAATTATATCTTGTTTTAATTTTTTCAAATAATGAAATATTTATTTCTCTTTTGAGGAGCATTTGCTTCATTTATATTCCACGTTAAGCATTTGTAATCTATAATCAAACCAAAAATTTAGAAAAATCAATACCTGTAGCACATAGTTCAGTATCATCCCTTTCAGTTTCCTGTTGCATCTGTTGAAGTTTTTGTGTAGTGTCATCTGAAAACCTCTGTTTGAATCTCCTCCAGTTCCTCTTTAAATTTTTCTAGAAATTCCCTCGCCTTCTGGACAGAATTCAGTCAAAACCTCTGCTGTTTAAAAGTAAAAAATCAGCATCTTCCAAATTTGTCCCATCAAAATGGAATCTTTTCCTGTTTTAATCTATAAGTCAAAAAAAGAATACTCTTTTCTCTAATGCAAAATTCTAATAGGAATTTCTTTAAGAACAATTACATCTGTGCTATCAATCTTCAGTCATGTATTAAAATGCTGCTGCAAAACTTGGCCTCTAGTCTTCTTCCTGACAAAGTGCACTAAAACATCCCTCAGAACATTTCTTATTATCGCAAATCTTGTATTTATTCTGTATGCTATATCAATTTCTGCCTCTGCATCCTTCTCAACCCTAACCCAATTAAAAAAAAAATTGCTAAAGCTTTAATGACATTTTCTCTAATATCTTCTCCAGACTCCTCTGGGATTGCTCTAAATCTCAAACAAAATTCCTTCTCTCTCAATTCCAATAGAGCTAGGTTATCTAGTTCTCTTTTCAACTCTCTGTCTATAACTTCTGTCTTACTGTCCAGAATTTCCACTTCGCCAATAATTTGTTTTACACCTCCAGACATTTGTTTTACAGAGCTTTCCATCTTTTTCTTTCATCTCCTCTTTCATCTTTACAAGTCTTTCATCCATCCTTTTTTCAAAAGCTGTCAATTTAGTATCAAGTGGTTTAGTCAATTTAGTATCAAGTGATTCAGTTAACTTACGGTCCAGTTCCTCAAACATTTTCTAAAGCAAATCTGGTGTAATTCCTGTCTCTGCAAGTTGCTCTAGTGATCCTCTCCTCCCGTCTGCTATTTTTGCCACTGTTCTGGTGGTTGTCATTATGATATTATAGTCCAACAATGAAAGTGCCTCAAACAAGGAAAAAAGAAAAGGCAAGCTCCCCCCCCCACACACACACACACTTTCTTTCTCTCTTTTGTCTTTCTGTGCTCTTAATGCTTTCATCTCAAATGGCATTCTGTAGTTATAGTCAGCATCACAGTCTGGCTCATATTAACTTTATCTTCTGTTTTGTAAAATCTGCCAATTGTCTGCACTCTTTAATAGTAAACCAAAAACATTCCCCCAAAGGTCTGGTTCATTTGCCTATTTTAATTCTAATTCATTCAAAAGCACTTTCACCAAAAATATAATCTTTCAGAACAACTACCCCCTTCATCTGTTTTAAATTTCCTTACATCCACTCTTTGTTAAGCTTTTTTCCAAAAGTTTTTAAATCTTTAAAAACTTGTTTTCCTTTATTCCTTTGTAATCCAGAAAAACTAATAACTCACCAAGTGGAATTTTCTTATCCTGCTGCTCAGAAAAATCTCTCTTTAGCTGTAAATTAGTTACATGCAAAAGTGTTTAAGAAACAAGGCTCATGCTAACCTTGTGTCCATATAGGCTGCATTACAGCTGTGAGCTTGGTTGAAACCCCCCAACTCCCAGCCACTCAACTCACAAGCTGACCACAAAAACCTCAGTTCCTGAGTCTACTCACAAGGACCAGCTGTCCAGAGTGCAAGTGGGCGATCTCATGATCTCTCCTTATCCAGAAAGACTGCGCCAGCCAGAATTCACTGTCTGGCCACCAATCTCCACTGCAGTGCTGTCCCCACTCCTTCAGGCATATCTAGTTCGCCATGAATCCTCATCAGACATCTTTTCCTGGCAGTGCTATTTCTTAATTAAACATGGATGGAACTCTGGATAACAAGTTGCCCTTAATTTGTATACAAAGTAGACAGTTAAATATGAAAATGGCCTGGCAGTAGAGAAATCTACAAATATAACTGATGACAGATTCCATTATAGCCTGCTAGTGCTTATTAAGATATGTACAAACAAAACAGGAATTGTCTGAGTATATCTCTTTTGGCAAACAAAGGAAACTTTTAATTGTTTTAATCAGCATTTGCTTTGTCTTTCCAATGACACAGAAAAACAAGTGGGGTCTAATTACAAAAATTATTCTAGGGAAATGGTTTTTATAAAAACTTTGTGTGAGAACTATGCAACTCGTGTCACAAAGTTGAAATATTAAAAAAAAGAATCAACTACTCACTACTACAGATGCAAAAAGTTCAGGTAGTCTGTAATGCAGCGCTTACAAGGGAGCAAAGCTGTGAGTTTGGACTTCCTAACCAACCACTGCAGACATGTATATACCTTGCTTGCAAATTTCAGTTCGATGAAACATACGCTACACTGTACAGTCAAAATACTGAATCAATTGTCCCAGTTACAGAAGAAGAAATAACCCCGGTTATTAAGTTTTTCTTTTTAGGTACTCCATTTTATGAGGTCCAAAAGGTCAAACTAAAATCCCCCTAATCAGGATTTCCACATAGCTGCATAGCTGTAGACACTTTTTTCCATCTGACAACTTGAGTTCTGAATCTTTTGTGATTTTCATCAAGGTCTTCTAATGAAATTGATTGGAAGGAGATTTTAGGCAAAAGGAAGCCATTCTTTATGTAGCATGTAAGTAACCTGTGAAATTCATTGCCACAAGAGGCGAATATGTCCACTAACTTGGATAGATTTAAAGAAGATTGGATAGAGTACCGGAAAGCAGGTCTATTCGTCTTGAAGACTTCATGCTCCTTTGGGCCGGGGACAGCAACCCCTTCCCCACCCCCAAAATATCAGCTGGAGAGGGCTAGCTTTCCCTCACTTGCTTGTAAGCAAAAGGAGCCTTCTGACTGTCAAGTTAGGTAAATCAAAATCCAGCTTGTTAGGAAGAAACAAGCTTGTGAAAGCAGTTTAACAACATAATTAAATCTGATGAAACCAGTATCAAAATTCAGAAGAACTAAGAACTGAAAACTACATTAACAATTAAATGGTTTTAAAAGCTAGGAAAACACTTTAAACAGTTTTTAAAAAATACAGTAGGTGAAAGAAAAACACATCCTGACTGCTAGCTGAAGGCCAGAATGGACACTCTTCCTTTTATGCCATTAGAGTTGGAACATATGAAATCACTGGAATCCACTGAAGGTGAGAGGGGACAGAGATCAAAATGAAAAAAAGTGATTCAAAATAAAGCAGGTTTCTTTTTGCTAATAGGTGCATGTGTTTTATTTATTCAACACAAATGTATTATTGGAAAAATTATATCTACACTATTTGCAATATATAGGTTGATCTTTAAATGATCCACTTACAGCAATTATAGTAATATCAGAGATGTTGACCCTATGTGCTATTATACCATTGGACAAAGACTCTCTTCTTGGTCTAGTTAAATATCCCATTAGGGGTTCAAGACTGCAGTCCAGATGCACGCCTAGGAATGAACTAAAATGGTCCTGATGCATAATAAATTCTATCAGGAGAGAGATCATTGCAATGCAACCTCATTGATTATCCTTAATCTCTTGGGCCGCAATCTCATGTTGGCTTCAATGTTGTCAGGATGATTTCACTCCTGCTTTTTCAAAATGGGACATTCCTGATTGAAACCCTTGCAAACTTGTTCTGGGATCTTACCTATCCACTCTCAGCTTCAGTGTGAACCCACTGGATGAGCTCACCAGACATTTTGCAGTAAAATGTCAGCTTCAGTCTGATGACACCTCTTTCTTGGGTTAATCAGTGTCTGGGTTGGTGGCTAGGAGTGCTTTTCAACGTCTTAGCCCACCACCATCAGGGTTGCCTGGGGACAGCGGTCCATGCTGTAGTAAGCGACTGGTTGGATTGTTACAAAGTATTGCTCATGAAGCAATTCTGGAAGATAAAGTTTCAAGTAGTAGAAGATGCATCTACCAGGATTTTAACCACTGTGGAAGCTGGAGTTACATTAAAATGACTCAAAAAGAGTTCTGTTGGCTGTCTATTCAGCACTGAGCCAAGCAAAGGCTGGTGTCCTTAATCCAACACCTGAAGAAGTGTGTTTCTGTTACCCATTAGTTGATGCTTCCTTTTCCATGCTGTTTTGGTGCATTATGTAATATCAAAGGAAAATATCTCCTGTCTTCTGGAGCATCCTTCTTGTGGTAGGTTGCCTCACTATTGATCTTTTCTCCCTACAATTAATATAATACAGCTAAGTGCACTTGCCAATTTTATTTAACCTCTATCTTTGTTGTTATTGTTGTTGTTATTGTTGTTAGGTTTTATTGAATTTGTATTAGCAGGTGACACCAGTCAGACCTTCTTGTCCTGACCTTAGCTGGGTAGCTAAGTAGGCTTGGTGCATGCTGCAGGGGGAGATACCGAAGAATACCGAACTTGGAAGATTAGACAAGGAAATGAGAAGTCATTCTGGAGAAGCCGATGGCAAATCAAATTTACTTCTGTATTGGTGCTAAGAAAACTTCATGGACATATTCATGAAATCACTCAGAGTTGTCCTCAACCTGAAGGAGACACCCCTTATGAGATTTGCCTTTATTATTTTTTTACATCTCCCTCATATTAGAATACAGAGGGCAGTATAAAAATATTTTAAATAAATATTATAAAATAAGAGATGGACAAATCCATACAGACAAGAACACTTCAAGGATAAACGTTCCTCTAAAATGCTGGTGGAGGACTTCAAGATCAGAAACATTGACTGGCTGATCCTTTTCTGACATTGTTGCACTGAGTTTGAAAATCATCCAGAACTGACAGATGCAAAGTTTGGGTACTTTTTCCACAGATGATAATTCTAGTCAGAAAACATTATGATGCACATTCATATTTTCATGTATTCTGGAAGCATGGAATAGTAATTCAGTCATGGGAATAGAATTCCCATAACTGCAGTTGCTCCAGCTGACTTCAAAATAATATGGTTCTTCATTCCTTGGAGGAGGAGAACTGCGTTAATCTATGGCAGCAAAAATTAGAAGAACAAAGTTGATTCAAAGGTCTAATAAGTTTTTGTAAGCTTTATTCAAAGGCATCAGCTTTCGTCAGCATCACAAAAGCTGATGTCTTTGAATAAAATTTGTTAGCCGTAAAAGGTGCTGCCAGACTCCTTCAAGTTTTTCATTCCGAACAGTTGCCAGGGAGGAAGACGGCATGCACTTTAGTTAGGGAAAATAAGAATACAGTCTATACTAAAAATGGATCCACCAAGTAAATTCTCAAGACCTTTTTTTTAGTTTGAATAATTTACTCACATATGCTAATCTTGAGGAAGAACAATTAGCTTCAGATCATCAGCAATTTTTCTTACCCATCTTTTCACTTTTGCCAGATGTTCACCATTGATTTCAAAGAGCATATAAATGTCATGTCTAGAAACTTGCAAAGTGATAGAATTCACTGAAGAACTGGATTTTGCAGAACTATAGGATGTTTGTTATTTATGTCATTTCAAAAGTGCATGTGTCACTCATCAGGAGAAAAGCTTTGTAAAGTGACTTGCATTACCAAATCCCAATATTTTAACCAAAAATACCCAGCACTATATAATAAAAAGCATAATATTATTATTATTACTACTACTACTACTACTACTACTACTACTACTATTTAATTACAGTCCAAGACCAAACCAACAAACATTAAAACATATACAGCAGTTAAGAATTCATATACATGAATTACCTACAAGGTCAAAATAATCAAAACTGATTCCTATAGACTTAAGTGACGGATCTGGCTATCTAGCTATCATCTATTTTTTATCTGTATATTTTGTTCTATTTTTTTTAGGGAGGGTGGATAGAGTATTATCAGTAAATCAACTCTGTAACTTGCTGCTTCTTGTACATTTTTTTCCTTCAAACAACAAGGCCATTTACTATTTCCAAAGGTTATCAAAGCATATTGACCTCACACAGAAGATAAAATAATCTTCTACATGAGTGTGCAACTTTCTCAAACATTAGAGCTTCCCTAGATTTGTTTTATACTCTTCTTTGGATTTGGTTAATTCAAATGAAAATGATCTTCACCATGTGGTGAAGATCAAACAGCAGACCTTGAAACTGTTGGGCAATCTCATTCTTTGATTTTCTGATTTCATTAAATAGAGAAAGGTACATCTGTCACTATAAACCACATCTGAGTTACAGGAAACCATAATAAGTAATGCAGGTGATAAACTAAATGTTACATTAAAATCCAAGATCACTGGCTATTATTTTGGTGGGAAAGTAAGGAATAGCTTAATGAAAAGAAAACAATTAGATTTATTCGTCTGAATACTTAGCAATTGCCATCAACAAATTCATCCCAAGATAATAAATGTTATAAAGGACAAATTCAAGCAGAACTTTCCTGCTCATGTTTGTCGTAACATACTTAAAAGTATTGGAATAGAAATACTAAACTTTGAAAGACACAACTGCACACTAGAAGTTGGTTGCATTTTTCATGATAAAAGCATGGAGCACCTACTTCATTTTCTACCAATGCTTGTTTGGAAGAGAATATTTAGAAAAGAAGCTGCTTATAAAAGATCCCTATCTGCTCTGAAGTTTCATAGTTCCACACATTCATGCTTTTTCTTGTTATGGTGGTAGGAAAAATACTGGAGAAGGAAACTTTTGGAACAGAAAATGACTCTGACACTGAGACTGTTTTACCTGGGAAAAGAGTAAACTTTGTGTCTCTGGTCAATTCTTACTCTTTCTCCCCCAATTTTGTGTTTTTTTTTAAAACCACAAGGTGGCTCTGGCCAACACTGGCACAGTTTGTACAAGAATTGTGACCAGATTTAAAGACATAAATGTGTAGGATTTTCTTTCTTTCTTATGTCTGCTTTTTGTTTTTGTTGGTTGTAGGGCTGTGTGGTACACACTACAGTTTGTTGGGTTTTGTGGTGGTGCAGTTAATCTATAATTCTGTGTATTGCATGAGCAGAGAAAATAAGCTCAGCCAATAGCCAAATTAAACCTCACCACCACCTCGCATGGACACTCCTGATTGCAGAAAAATTAAAACTCCTAAATGGAAAGGGAATTGCAATGGTTCCTTTTCATTTCACTTCTGGTATCATTAAATTGTTCAACTGCTGGAGGTGGGAATGCAGATTCTGCCCAACCTCTCCACCCCAACCCACTTACTCTAGCAAAACCCTGTCCCTGTCCCCACCTCAGGGAAGGTTTTCACTCCATTACAGGTGCTTCATGTACCAGGATTCCTGGTTCCTGCCAAGGGCTGTGTTCAGCTGCATGTGGTTACAGTTCTCCTGTAGATGCCCCCGGTCAACAATGTGAGGCTGGTGGTAGGGAAGCAGCCCCAGAATGTAGGTGCCTGTTTTCTTGACATGCGTTAAAATGGGTAGACCTAAAGTACCCAAGCCTTTCCAGGACAGCTATTGCTCCTGATGGTAAATTCTTGCTCTTTAATGTGCAGAGAGAAAGGCTTGTTTGATGCAGACTTTAGAAGACCTTTGCTAGCTATGATGAGCATGTGGTTTGGGGACTAACAGTTCAAAAGGCAAAGGAAGCCTTTTGCTCAGGCCATTAATTCATTAAATGTGTTGGATGTTGAGGCTACCTGGCTCCAAAAAGGCTCTGGGTGGCTTCCAATATTTAAAATGCACATGCCTGAGATCAGAGAACTCAAAACTCCTAGTGCTGCAGAATAAGCAAGACCCTGAAATTCGCAGTGCCAGTTCATAGTCTAGCTGCTGATTGCGCTGGATTAGGCAGCCCAGGACCCATAAGCCAGACCCCTCGGAAATCGCTCCAGATGCTGTGCACTGCAACGCCAATAATCCCTAACAGTTGGCCATGCTGGTTGTGGCTGACTGAGGTTCTAACAAAACCAATGCAGTGATGCTGAGGAGCAACAATAACAGTGCTGCAAAATGCAGTGTTTCCTTTAGTTCTCAACACTGCATTTCAAGAGCCAGTCTTTACTAAGAGAGGCAGTCTTTTCTGAGTTTGATTATTGTAAGGTATCTCAAGCACAGACGGAACTCTGTGTGTCTGTGTGTGTGTGTGTGTGTGTGTAAAGCAGTTCATCCAATCTGGCTTCCTCCAGATACTCCTGGAAGAGCTGGCTGGCAAGTAAACTTGCTACTTTCAGCCCTAACCCATCTGAGGGCACCAGACTAGGGAACATGGGTGTATCCGATATCCTTTTCTTACTACTCTTAGTTTTGCATAACTTGTTGGCTATTGACCAGAATTACTTTCTAGAATGGCTGCTTGAATAAAAACCACGGATAGTACAGTGGAATAATAAAGCTGCCATGCCTGGGCTGCAGACATCTGAATAGCCTGTAGATGGTGGCAAAAATGTACCCCAAATGCAAATGCTTCGCTGCCAATCTCGCAGCCTTCTGGTTTTGCAGCCCAAATACTGTAAACAATTGGCACAGTTGCGTTTAATTTTTGAGAAATATGGGCTTGTTAATGTTCAGAATATTTGAGTCTTCGTTTCAGGCAAAGAATGAAAGAAGAGTTTCCTGTCCAATTCTCTGAGCAAAGTGAGCCACTGTTCCTGCACAATTAGAATTGTTAATTGATTTGAAAACACAGAGCTTTGAAGGTAGAAAAACGTTGACATTATTTCAGTAGGGAGATGTACTCCTGAGAGGGGGAACCGCAGTCCAATTTCTTTCCTTGTTTGTTGAATATATATCTATAAAAACACTGTGAATCATGCAGTAAAAACTGCTGTGCTGATATCATAAATCTGAGATAATAAAAATTTCATTGTTGAAACAATAAAACAGACTTTTATTGTAACACAGAGTATCCTCCTAAACATTGTCCTTTTAGCTTCTTCTAGTTAAATGTATGCACAGTTTTACAGTCTATAAACAGATCTGGAATAAAAGTTAATAAATGTCAAAATTTGCATTTCAAAAAATTCTTGCTGCATTTTAGGGAAGATCAATCTATGAACCTTTCAACATTATGTCAAATGAAATGCTAATTGTACCTTTAGGAATTTCAGAGACAGTGACAAGAAACTAAATGCTCAGTTCCTTTGCATCAGCAAGTCGGATATAATTGTATATCTACTCTTGTGAACTTCTAAGGAACAAAAAAAGACAGAAAGAAAAAAAGAAAGAGAAAAAAATGGCACTGGAAAAAATGTTTTTCTATTCTTTAAATCAGGAGTGTAAACTCCTTCAACCACCCTTCATTAATGTACATTCAAATAAAGCATGTTAACACACTGACAATGGACAAATCACACAGAGTTACGTTTATTCGTTTTATGTTTGTCAAACAAGCTGTACAGAGTTTCGAAAGTAAAAATATTTGCAACAGGGACCAACCTATTCTTGTCAAGTTGCTACAGTGGCATCAGAAAAGGACTTTTGCTTAGAACTTATATGATCCGGAGAGAACAATTCTCTCTCTATTTTTCACTGTTGAGTGGATGCATTCACAGCTTCGAAGAGAAAATGTATCCCTGGTTAATCAGAGATCTTCCATCAATTCTGGCGTCACTTCAGAGCTGCTAACTCTATCCAAGAATATCACCATTTGTAGCAATGGCTTCCAGAGCTCTAGTATCTTTTCCGTCACTCAGATAGTGACTTTAGACAAAGAAGTCCTCAGGATCTCCCGTCAGTTCAAAGCAACCAAGGTGTATTTGGATAACAGCTGCGTTGCACCTCCACGATTTATCCCATGCTTCTGCATGAATGATTGCTACAGGAATTCTGTGTGGGTTCAGCCATGGTGTAATCTCACGGAGATGCACACCAGTCATGCCTCCACTTTCACTACGTTTTTTGAGGTCTGCAGAAGCTCTAGTTGCAGTGATCTGAAATGCAGCTAAACAGCTGGGGGCACACCAGCATTTCAGGTGAGGGAAATGCCAGAGGAAAGGCAGTTTCCATTTCTTCATCTCCAGCATAATACAGGATGAGGCAAACATGATGCTTGATGGTCTATGATCAAGCTGCACATCTGAAGGGGGAAAAATCACTGTGAAGGCAATGGAATTGGGGCTGGGCCACTGAGAGAGGAAAAACTCGATCCATCATTAAGTTTTCACTCATGAAATCTCCCCTCACCTCCCCTTCTAGCAATAGGAAACAAGACTCACTCATTTCATTTCAGACTATTTAACAGAAGCTATCCATCGATGAGTGCTGCTGTAAAAAGTAAAGGGTGGCAATTGTGCTATCTTTTAGGGGAAACCTCTGATAAAGTTCTCATGTTCAACTTCCCAGGAACATTTCAAGACTTCACAGAATTCAGGATGAAAATCAGTGGGTGTTACTCCTGAGAATTTTTCATGAGCAGCCAGCCTTTACATTTTCTCCTAGCCTGAGGCTGAAATTCTTTCCAATGTTTTTGGCCTTCCCCTAACTAAAATTTTCTGTTCTCTCTTTTGCTTTTTTTTTTTTTTAAAGAATCAAACATTGAACGCTAATAAAGACCATTTAAATAAAAGGGGCCATTAGTCCTCGGTTTTATATGAGCTTACATGCTTTCACTGTGCAAAGTGTGTTATTAATTTAACATGCCAGATTCATAGGTTTCTGCAATATCAGGTTTGATGTATTCATTATCGGCACTCAGTACATTAATTCACGCTGAAGTCCGGTAAATCAAAATTATACCATCTGGCTTCCTGTTCTTAATGATGAATTTGATGTAAGGGTGATTAAGATAGTTAGGCTTTTGAATTTTAATGTAAAAATTAGGGGATTAAAAAGGCATTTAGAAATGACCAATAGTTAGAATAAACTTACTGACAGGGTCTAATTTGTGTACTTGCTAGTAAAACTCCATTTTAATTAGCAGCCAGAGACTTTCTGTGCTGGCTTAAAGAGACAGAAGTTTAGTGATTAAGAAGATGAAGCTGTTAAATTGATAAATTGACCTTGAAATACTTGTAAGTTGGGAGGACGTCTTAGTGGTTGATGCTTCCTGTGTCACAATGAACGTGCGGATACGGCAACCATGAGAAGGCAGACCTCTTAATTTTCTTCTGACTCACTGAGACAAGCTGCTCACGTCGTAAGGAGAGGCTTGCAAGATTAACACAAGATGTTCAGGTGGAGCAAAATGCCTTCCGATCCAGATTCTACCAGTGAAAGAACGGTTTCTCTCCGGGAAGAAACAGGGGGAGAAAAAGGAAAAGATTGCACAAATTGTGTTTTTCAAATACAGAAGTTAGGATTGGCCATATCTTTTTTTGTAAAAATAAGTGCATGATCCAGATTGGAAGCCAAGATTCAGTCCTCTAAAGCCAGTAGCGGTACTGGAACTGCAAAACTTTTCAATAAAAAACATTTGCCATCATGACATGGTTGCAAGATTAAGCATGTGCAAGGCTGTACCACTTCAAAGCACGGATGGGAGTATCACATACTTGAATGTTCCTTCCCACTCACAAAAAGAACCTGCATTTAGAAAGCTGGATCACTAAAGAAATGAAAATGTGGTGTTTCTGCTTAACACCAACTTTTCCATGTAGACTGATATTCCTTTGTAGAAATTCAGTGCCTGTAGCTTGGCGGACAATAGCTCAATTGCAGGTCTACCTTCTTAATGAGAATTAAGCTTCGGTCTGTCATTGGGGGCCACTGAGTCAGAATGGTTCACCATCTTGACTTGCCTTTAGCAATCACTTCAAGGACATTCCAATAATCACTTTGATCCCATCCACCTACCATATCCATTGCCTCTCCTTTCTTCTGTTTCTCTCAGACTTGCCAGACATAATAATTTTTTTCCAAGTCCATCATCTGCTGTCATCACATGCCCAAAATGTGTGAGTTTCTGCTTATGGATCATCACCTCAAGGGAACAGTCAGCTTTTATTTGGTCTGGGACTAATTGATTGGTTTTTCTTGCAGTTCATGGAACTCTTAGAGTCTCCCAATCCATAATTCAAAGGTTTCTCTGTTCTTTCTCAGTGACCAGCTTTCACAGTTGTCCATTACCACTAGAAATATACTGGTATAACTCTTCTGATTGTTGTTGTCATTGGAATGTCCTTATCCTTCATAATCTGGTCTAATTTTTTCATTGCTTTCTTCCTAGGATCCATCTCTTTATTTCCCCAGCACACTGGCCATCTTATTCTTTCTTGAGTCCAAGAAAGCAATTTGGCCACCATCACTTTTTCACCATCAACTTTAAGTTCTATAAGCCTGCAAGCTGACATTACAATTCTCAATATAGAAATCAACTTTGATTTTTTTCATTTCCATTTTGTGGAAGTTTCCTAATGAGTTCTTCTATGTCTTTTTTGCTAATAAAGTGCTGTTGCCTGCATATCTCAAATTGCTGTTTTAGCTTCCAGTTTGGATTCCAATTTTGCCACTCATTATCTCCATATGACTTGAAAAGGTATAGACAATATACAACCTCAATTCCTCCCTTTGCTTTTCTGAGATCCTCGATTCCTCCAGATTCAGCAGTGAGAGTAGCTTTTTGTTTAAAAGTTGCCTCAGAAGTATAATCAAGTGTTCTGGTGCACCCATTAGCTCCCCTATGTTCCACCACCTGGTACTATCCACCCAGTCAAAACCACTGCTGTAGATAATAAAGCAAAGATAAAGTCTTATATTTGATTGCTGACTCCATTATCCGTTTCATGTTAGCTATTTGTTCTCAGATCTCCCTGCATTTTCTGAAACTGCCGATTCATTGGAAATTTCTCTCTCCATCTTTATATTTTTTTTTAGTTCTTAAGCAAAACTTGGGAGAGGAATTAATGTGGTAGTTTATTGCCGGTGCATTCTTTTGCATGTCCCTTCTTCAACAGAAGGCTGCAGGGTCTTCTTCCATGTTTGTTGACATAAAGCTGTTAGCATTTTAGCCTTCTCTTCTCCTGCAGCTTTAAACAGTTCAGTGGGTACTACTCCCATTTGCTTTCCTGTTCGACAGCTGGCCTATTGCCTGTCACCCTGACTCTCCAGTGGAGTTAGTTCCTGAGTATATCCTTGTCTGCTCTTTCTTTCCTGCCTTTCTACAATCCCCCTTGAAAATGGTTCAGTGCTCAGTTTCCATCTTCTTTCAACCTCATTTGCCTATATTGGATCCATTCTGTAATTTTGTTATCATTTCTCTGATCTTCTTTCAAAAGCTTTCTCGTGTTCGTCTTGTTAGATTCATCACTGACATTTTTTATTGTGATTTCTATCTTGGAGTCTAGTTGAATGCTCCTGCATCCTGCTTCTTGCCCAAAGCTTTCTGGCTCCTTCTTCCCCTAGCTCTCATGCAAGCTTGCTCTTAAAAGCATTTGGATCTTTTTCTTTTTGAAATATTGAGAATGTTTATTTTGCTTCAGTGTCCACAGTGCTTCTTATCTCTTCACATAGTTCCTCAGGGTCTCTTCACATGTTAAGAATACTAGATAAGTTCTTTACATTGATATTATACTTTCGCTGTAAGTTCTCCAAGTCACACCTTGCTGGCATGCTCTCTTTCATTTTCTACATATAACATGTATATTTGACACCAATTATCCATGTTATATCCCACAGTCTGCACCTTGACATGTCTTGGCTGACTAGGTTCTACTTCTCCATCTTCCATTATCCATTCTCCATCTTTCCTATTATGGGCTCTACTGGATCCTTACACTGGGCAACCAGTGATGTCCATTGTAGAGTCTGTGTTTAGATGGTTTTAAGCATATATTGAGAGGAAAGAAAAGAATTATCTTTAAAACTCCATTTATTATGCAGCATCAGGGGTTGTGCAATATGGAATGTGAAGGTTGTGTTATATGTTTTATGTGTGTTATGTGTTTTATGTGTTCTATGGTTTTTATATTTTTAAAGCTGCACTGGGGTGGCATTTATTCTATTCTATTATTATTAGATTTCCTTTAGGAATTCAAAGCTGCCTTTATATGGACTCCATCTTTCATGGATGAGGGTGGATTTGAACCGGGGTCTCCCCAGTCCTAGTCCAGCACATTAATCACTATGTACATTGTACTATAATGCAAGAGCTAGATTAACAGAGCCAATGCTCTGTTGCCCATTAGTAGTTTTATGTTCTTTCTTGGTGTTGCATCTAACATATCTTGCTATCTGGCATGGAATTTCATCCTTCATTGTTTTTGTAGTTGGTGCATATCCTTCTATAGCACTGATATAGTAGATTAGTAGATAGCTACTAATTCTAAGAGATATAATTTTGCCATTTTTTTGGATTGCAGCTGAGCACATATTTAGCAGTGTCCTTTTTGTGTATCATTGCCACTGTATTCCTTTGTGTGGACGCTCATAATGATCCAAGTTAAACCAGCCAGTGCTGATCCACTTAACTTCATTTATTCCTAAGACATCCAATTTGCCATGCTTCATTTCAGCTTATAACAGTTTCTAGTTTTCCTTGGTTCCTGCTTCTCACATTCCATGTTCCAATTGTGTGTGCCCTTGTAAAGCCAGGAACTCCTTTTTCATTACGGGGACCATTAGTAACCAAATTTCCTTGCAGGCTTGGTCTGGCCATGTCCTCACCTGAAGATCAACCCATAGAAGTTTCATGCTTTCTCTCTGTAACTGAGGAGTGCCTTCCGACACTTGGGGTGGGAAGTCTAATCATCCAGCGCGTGTTTGACTAATGTCCATCTTTTGTACTTGGCAGCATTCCTACAAGATTCAACAACAAACTAACCCAGTTCAATCTCACAGGAGCTGTATTTCCTCTGAAACACTCTTGCCTCTGGCAACCTCCCTGAAAAAGGAAGCACAACACACACAGGACACACCGGGACAACAACATCATATCTCACTTAAGAGCTAACTATTCCATAGCAAAACTATTTTCAATTTTTAGACATTTCCTTCACTAACTGAAGGAAATTTGAGCTAACTTTCAGTTCAGTGCCTGTAACGTTGTTGTTAAAAGGAATATATATAATCCAAACACTACATTTGCATATTGAACTCAACTAAAATGTGATCGGTTTGTAGTTACAACATTTTGCGCAAATGCAGCCCCTTCTCAGCCTCTGTTGCTGGACACAGACTCTTTATTCTGCCCAACGGTAGGGCTGGCCATTATTCCTTTCACAGTCACTGATGCACTAAGGGAAGCAGCCCTAAGAGCAACAATCGTCTGCCACAGACAGAGACACACCACACCATTACTCCCAGACATTCACTGCCATGATTTTTTTTTGGGGGGGGGACAACCTATTCAGACAGGAGGCAGCAGGTATACCTCATAGCAATAATCAGGTGGATTAATTAGTCATATCATATCTCAGCTGCCCAAATCTGCACAAGCAATAGACAACAAGGAACAGATATAGAAAACTGATTTCTACCATCCAGCATTTTTGCAGCCCAGATATTGTGTGTCTGCTTTAGTTCAGCACAAGATGCAATGCTATATAACAGTTAAGTTGTCAAAGTTATAGCAGGGAGACCCAGGATCAAGTCCCTACTTGATTGCAAAGCTCACTGGATGACTTTGGGCCAATTGCTTTGTCTTAGCCCCATCTTTGCGGATTAAAATTAGAGGCAAGAATGCCATATACACCTTTCTGAGCTTCCAGAGACACAATAAAAATGAAACTAAATAAATAAAAACAAATGAAGAAATAAATAAATACATTGCAATTCAGAAAAAGCTTTCTAAAAATGGTATTCTTTATTTTAAAAACAGCTCTAGTTTTTATAAAGATATATGTCCAAGCCTGGAGCAAGTCTTGAACAGACTTCACTGAGCTCTCTCAAATGTCTCTTGTCTAGATATTTCTGATTTCTCTCTTCCCTTCCTCCTTCCTTCCATTCCTATCATTATAATTTCCAAGCTTACTGCAACATTGGAGTCCATTGGAGCTGGGCGGCCAATACATTTAATAAGTAAATAAATAAATACATACATACACACGTAAGTAAGTAAAAACATGCTTTGAAGCCTACAATAGCAGCAGCAACTGCTTAAGGTTAGGCAAGATGGAAGGTAACGAAAGAGAAGTTTATATGGGGTCTTAATCGATGAAGGATTAGCCATGAGCTGGAGCTGCTGGGGAAGAAATGGAATAAGATTCCATGATGATTAATTTAAGCCCCACACATTTCAGTGATCATTCAGCCCAACCTTTGCCAGCTTGTAGGAAAGAGGTGTAGGGATAGACTGAAAAACGTCAGCACGAATTAAAATAAAAAATCAATCAAACAAGCAGTGATAGCCTGGTAGCTTCAAAATAATCATAGAAGCCAGATGGAAATACTCTTTATAATATGCAGGCATTATAAAGCAGACAGCTGCTGTGAACAAGGGGCTTCCTGTAGGGCCAACCCTTCTTTAAGGCGGAGTGATATTAGAGCCTCAAGCAGCCTCTGCTGTGGGAAGCACCAGTTCGGGACACTGGGTTTCTCCTGGGCTGCCTTGAGGTGTGGTGGCAGTACCCTATCCTCAGTGCTGGAATAAAGTTCAATTGGTCATCCAGTCAGCATCCTCATGGGGAACAGGGAAAAGTCTCCATTTTATCTTCCACTACAGGCAGTAAATTGTCTTGTTAGCTCCAATACTTATAGTAATTCAAACTCAAAGGCATGTTGTATAACTCAAATTCATTGTAGCTGGCCTATATCCTGCAGCAAAAAAATAAGGGGGGAAGCAAGGCAGTTCCTAGAAATTGGAAGAATGGGAGAAATAACTCCAGTTAAATGTAGATGCTCCTCAGCTTCCTAAGGAGAACTGGGAACTGGGTGACTTCCCCACTTTTTCCTCAATGTTTTTCTGTGTGGTGGTTAAGGCACCAGGCTAGAAACTGGGAGACCTGAGTTCTAGTCCAGCTGGGTGACCTTGGGCCAGTCTCTCTCTCTCTCTCAGCCCTAGGCAGAGGAAGACAAGGGCAGTTCCAAAAACCTGGCCAAGAAAATTGCAGGGATTGGTCCAGGTTGTCAACAGTCATGATTGACTCAAAGGCACACAGACACACACATGCACAGACACAAAAAGGTGTTTGCGAATTGAGAATGGTGTCATCCAAATCCATTAACACTCTATGAATGTGTGAAAGGGACCTCACCTTCTTACTTGGAACAGCCAAAAGACAAACAATTCTCTGTTCCTGAGCTGAACGTTAAACATTTGCTAGTTATGTGACCTTGACTCTGGTTCATCTCCAGACTGGGCAAGTAAATGCTTGCCACCTTAATTTGTCTCCAGCCCTAAAGGAGAGACCATCCATGGAGATTCCAGGAATTTCTTCGATCCTGTCCATCCTCCTTATTCATTGTCTTCCCCTTCCTCTATTTCTTTAACCCTGACAAACATAATCATATACATGGAGATAGTAACTATGGTAGAGGTAGAAGATGTAGCCTCTTAGCAAGTAGCAATCTCTGGGCAACCTTGTTTGTGCTTGGAAACTCAGTGGAGTTGGGCTCAGTTAGCCCTTGTACAACAGACCCTAGAAAATCTTGGAGCTGAGGTCAAGAAATTGGGAAACAGAGGGAAAAAATCCATCCCATGTCTATATTGCTGTCAAGAAAACCAGTTAGACCTATCGCCAAAGTCATGGGATAGGATCTGGGGGATAATGAGCCCACTGTTGTGCTTCTGTGCTCTTTCTGTGATTTGAGTTGGGTTGGTCTTATTTCCTTATTTCCGTCCTCATTTCCTTATTAATTGTTGTTGGTTTGGGGTCTGCTTGGTTTTAATCCTACGTGTGCTACCCAGAGTTGCAGCTGTGAGATGGGCAGCTATATAAATTTATGTAATAAATAATAATAAACAAGTAAGTCCTCAGGAGCTTAGCTCGACTTAGGAAATTTGATTTCATTAAATGTAGTCGCTGAGCAAGTTCTGTGAAGGAAGATACATTTAAAATATCTAAGGCTTTTGTCAAGTCCTCTGACACTTGAATCAAACCAATGAGGTGAGAAAACCTGCCTTAATATAAAAATAAAAACCAGGAATGAAAATGCTCTATGTCAGTGTTTGAGCCAAATGCTAAATTTTGAACATGCCATAATATTCTAGTTCTCATTTCTCTTGCAGAATTTACACATCACTTAGTCAAAGTACACCACCGAGGGGCTAACTAATAACATAAAACAAGAACATTTGTATATATCAATAACATGAAGGATTTTTATTCCTTGGCAAGTCAGGGAATACTTTAAAACCCTTATATTTCAGAGGAAATCGAATCCTGACTAACCTCTACAATTTATGTCATTTTAAATAAGATATATTTGAATAAGTATATTTTCATGCCCAGAAAAGAGTGATGTCTTCTTTTATAAGCTCATCCTGTGACACAGTTGAGTAGGTAGGTATATTGATTTTTTTTTCTTTTCTGATGGCAATGAAGTGTAAATGGAAAATATCAGACTTGGCAATCGCTTAAACCATGTGAAAATTTCTGAGTGAAGGCTATTAAAGTCACTTTGTGATCTCCCTTGATGACCAAGGGAGGGAAAACATTTCTACATTTCTTCAGATCCTTTGTGTGACAGCTAAGGAGAATAACATTTTTTCTAATATGCCAGTTTTAGTCTCTGGTTGAGAATAACCTCAGTGCTTTCTTATGTCACTAGCAGAGGGAAGATGAAAGACTCGGCCTTGTGTAAATGGCTTTGTCTAACCATCAGTCTTTAGCTCTGCGTGGCAGCTCTACTATTGACATTAGCTGGTGCACTGGGGGAAATTGAAGGGAGTTAAATGTGACCTTGACTTAGTTGTTGAAGTAGAAATGAACTCTACTGAGAACATAGAAAAAGAGACAGAGAGAGAGAGAGAGAGACAGAGAGACCGGTTTCTCTAAATTCATTTCTTTTTTTAATGAGTTTAACAACACCCTTAGGATTAGCAGGAGAGGGAGAAAAATATATTTCTTTCATTGCTTTTGTTGTTCCTGTTATTATTTTTTGTATAATCACCACAGGTTTAGAATGCTCTGGATGATCACCTTTATATCGTGTTTTGGACTCAGCTCCTGAAAAATATAGATACTGCATTGATATCAGTGGACCACCAGGTTGTCCATGCAGCATTTTGCAATTGTATGTTAATCCCCATCCCCCCTCTCTTCACCGTGGCTGAAAAATCACAAAATCTGGAAAACAGCACTTCTAATAGCATTGCATTGTCCATTAGATAACACTGAAATTGCATTCAGCTACCTGCTGGTAATCATATGTTTCTGAAATGTGGTAGATGACAAGTAGGGTAATCAAGATTCTTGGGAACCAGCCTAGTTTGTTTTCTTTCTTAAAAATCCTGGTATAATCCAACAGAGTGAGAAGTGAATGAACATGATGTTGGTTAGGTAGACAGAAGGGACAATGAGCCTTTCTCTCGCTTCTTGTTTGAACAAAGCCATCCACATATCATCTTTTCTTTATGTTGTGCCTTCTAGAACCTTGTTGTGGTGTTCATGAATTTAATCCCAAAATAGCGGGATGTCAGAGATTCTGGGGATGCTACTGTTCTACATACTTTTTCAAATAAGCTACTGAAGACTTTGGGCACTTTAAGAACTTGTGAGAGACTGCAGCAGGATGGCAAAATGCTTTACGCTGGGGTGTCTTTCTGTGGTGTTGCCCAAGTTCTTCTGCAAGCATTCAGACACCTCCTCAAGATAACTGAAACACTCTTGTGGATTTCATTTCTTTCTTCTCATGCAAGGATATTGCACCGAATTTGAAAAAATCTTTTCTATCAGAGAAGAGAGCTACCACTCATGGAATGATGGAAGAGGATTGCTTTTCCTAATTGTGACCCAGAAAAAAGGACATGATGTTTCACAGCCCACCTTATTTTCATATACCTAGGTTGGCTGTAAAAGCAGGATATCTGTTTATGGTCTGCCGTAATTCACAGTCTGTAGGGTGAACACAGTGTGTACAGGTCTGAATAGAAGACAGTTAGAGGAAGCTGAGACAAATAAATTCCAGTCACAGAGCTGTCTATTAGGAATGGGGTGAAGGTAGTAGGGATCAGGTTAAAGAGAAATTTTGTAAAAGAATGAAGGACACAAAAGCAAATGGATAGATTTAGTAAGGGTACTCAGTGTTCTGAGTTCAATTCCAGAAAAAGGTTTCAGCGCACTTGGGAGTAAGAAAGGAGCAACTCTTTAAAGCAACTTTGTCTTTTTCTGGGATCACATGGAAGGTGACAAGAGCAAAGACCTCTTTAGAGCAGCTGTTTTAAAGAGTCTCAGATATGGCTACGTTCATGCCTCCATGTCCTGGGGAATGAAATCTCTAGCACTGCCTAGCCCCAATGTTTTGTTCTGTTGAATAGGATGTGAACAAATTAAGCCAATTTTCCCCAAAAAGATGAGTTGGAGCTGCCAGGCTTTACGTTTTTTGCCATTATGTCCAGGAGAACTTGCTTCCCCAGCTCTGCCAAAACTCTGAATAAATAGAAGATGGGGGATAACAAAAGAAATAAACAATCAATGAACAAGAGAGCGAAGACTGAAGTTAAGCTAATGTATTTCACCAAATATGTGCTTTTCCAGCTAGCATTTAAAGAAAGAAATGTGGTAGATTGTTGTTGTTCTGGGAAGAAATTATTGGCCGAATAAGGATTACATATTAACTATGATGTAAGGCCATCCAAAGTCACTGAAAAGGATCCCTGAAATCCTGTGGCTGATTTTTACTATATAATGATATGAGCTAAAATCAATACTCAACAAGATAAGTTTAATCCAATAAGTCTCATTTGGTATTCAAAGCAGGACAACCCAATTCTAGCCATATTTTAACAGAAATGGGAAGCAAACACCATTGGTTTGAATGGCCAGAGTTTCCTCCTCTCCCTTTCACTTTCTCGGTTCACCCTGTCTGTAGACACATTAAAAAATGGTCCTGCACACATAGGTTACATAAATTCCATTTTTTTCTCTGGCTCTTTTATCTTAAGAGATAAGAAAAGTTCTTAGCTGTCAGTAACAGTGTGGCAGGAAACCTTATTAGGAATACACTTTATTTCAGTAGCCTATAATCCATAATATTAATTATAAAAGGATTCTTTTTATAGTTCCTTGTATAAAGCATGTATGCCAAGCTACTGTTGTTGTTCTTATTCAGTGTTCAGTGCACTACAGCAATGTTATTATCACGCTGTAAGTAAGTCAGTGTTATTGCTATCAGAAAGGGGGCTGAGAGAACGTCATTTTCTCTGCCTGCCTGGGATCCCTAAATGATGAGATGGTATATAATGGAGCTTGCAGATCACTTTATCTGACTATTCCACTGGCTCTCAAAATACGTTGTAATTTATTGGCTGTGCCTCCAAATGCAATTCAAAGTGAGTTTGTTCTACTTCAGCAATAGCCACAATACCTCAATTGTTCATATACCCTAGTCTACTGTTAACACTAACTGTGGAGATAACACTAGCTTTGATGGCAATTACTGATTTAGCAGTCATTAGGTCTGTGCAATGGTTCAGTTTTGATTAAAGAAAAGTGTTTTGAGGGGTCTGGGGAAGTGCAAATGTGTCAGCCTTCCCAGGTAGACCAGACAAGAAACACGACCCGATGACCTAATTCTACTTTATTGTAAGGCTACATTAACAGAATCTTGCAAGTCTGAAAGTACAATTCTCCCGCCATCTCTTTTACAGCCTGATAAGCGAGGGAGCTTCCTTCCTGAGTTTCTTTCTCCACCCGCTACGCAGCTGCAGGCTACCCCACCCCCCCATCTGATCGTTCCATAGGCAGCAATTCTTCCCCCCATCTCCCAAAATGATTCCCACATATACCATTACATCATGTGGCACCATTCTGCAACTCTTTAAAGTACTTGTATCTTTTCCTTAGATCACGTGTCACCTGCAGAGGGCTGTAAAAGACAAGGCTATTTTAAAGAGAAGCGAACAGGTGCTGTGTTTGCAGTCCTATGCTCTCTGAATTATTTCTGAAGTACCATGCAGCCAGTTATTGGTTATTTCAAGGGACAGTAAAAACAAGGCCACTGCTGAGTTTGATCATCTTTACTATGACAATGATACCTAGCTTCAGAGGAATTCAGATAATCCCCCATGGGTCTGTGGGAGCTACTCCTACACCTACTATACTGCCTTTAACACAGAAGAGAAACATCTCTGTGCATGTGGAAATCCTTTTAGAAGGGATGGCTAGCAAACTGAGGTGCATCATTTATGCGTTCTAGACATGCATATACACACTTTTCATTGTATGTCATATGGGAAGCCTACTTCTTTCAGTTTCAGGTTCCCTACTTAGCATTTTTTAATGTTGTTTCTTCTTTAATCTATAAAGCTGTCCTTGATGTTCAATTCATTTCTGCTTTGGTGATCATCTTCTATATATTGACTTTTTTTGTAGGGTTGCGGAATCAACAGATTTAGCCTTTTAGTGCATAAGTTACCTATTTCAACTACAGAAAACCCTTTGGGTTTTTCTCCTCGTAACAAATTGAATGAAAATGGGTTTTACTGGTAAATGCAGAGTATGTAGCCAGAACACACACATACAATTTTTACAAAGTGGTAAAAAAGAAGATATTAATATACAGGACCTCTCTTTATTTTATCTCTCCCAAAGTCCTGCAATGTAGGTTGGATTAAGAAAAAGAAACTGGCATTAAATCATCAGCTAAGTTTCCTTAGCTCAGGTAGACTTGAACCTGGGTTCTCCCTGTTTTATTTCAAAATCTCAAACACTACTTCAGTCCATACATATTCTACCTCTCTCCAGTGATACTCTTCTACCATTTGGTAAATTCCTTCATTACAAATGTCCATATGAAATCATGAACAACAATGGTGATGTAGCGGTTAACAGCAAAAACAAAGGTTTGGACCTCTGGCCCATCTAGTCCAGCAGTCTGTTCCCACAGTGGCCAGCCAACTGTCCACGGAAACCCACTAGTCTGAAGCCCCTTCAGAAGCAGTCCCATTGCCATCAAAACCAATAGCCACTGACCTCATTGAATTGGTTCAACATTTTTTGAAGCTAGCCAAACTGATAGCTAGCGCCACATCTTGTGGTAGTGAATTCCAAAGTTTAATTAGACATTATGTAAAAAATATGTCCTTTTGTCTGCCCTGCTTCTTCCAGGATTTACCTCATTCGGTAACCTCTGGTTCTAGCATTTTGGGAAGGCTTCCACTTGTCTACTTTATCCACACCACCCATAATTTTGTACACCTTAATCATGTCCCTCTCATTTGCCTTCTTTCTAGACTAAAAAGCCCCAAATCTTGCAACCTCTTCTCACAGGGAAGCTGCTCCAGCCATTTGATCATCTTAGTTGTCCTCCTCTGAAACGTCTCTGGCTCCACTATCTCCTTTTTGAGGTGTGGTGACCAGAACTGCACACAAAATTCCTGACACGGTCACCCCACTGATTTACATAAGGGCATTATGATATTGGCATGTCTGTTTTCAATACCATTTATTATTATCTCTAACATGCTGTCAACATCTTCCTCAAAGTGTTAACATTGTTCCAAAATTTCTTCTCTCATCAGTCACTGCTAGCTCTGATCCCATTAGTTGTAGGGGTGGTTGGGGTTTCTGGTGCCAATGTGCATCGCTTTAAGCTTACTGACATTGAATGACATCTGCCATTTTGACACCTACTCCCCCAATGTGCAGAAATCCCTTTGGAGTTCTTCGCAGTGCCTTATTGTTTTTACCACTCTGAACAATTTAGTGTCATCAGCAAACTTAGCCAATTACAGATTATTTATAAATATGTTAGAAAGCACCAGTCCTAGGTTTTCTATTCTTTAGCCAGCTGCTTATCCACCTGCCCTTTTCTTCCATGGCTGCTAAGTTTACTGAGAAGTCTTTGACTTTATCAACAGCTGCTTGAAAATCTAAGTAGATTATGACTTGCCCTTATCCACATTAACACCCTCAAAAAACTCTAGTAGATGAGTTAGACAGGACCTTCTCTTAGAGAAGCCATGGTGGGTATCCTTGAGCAAGGCCTGTGTCTCCAAACATTTGGTAATTTTAATTGCAGTTTCCACTACCTTCCCTGGAAGAGATGTTAAGCTGATAGACCTCTAATTTCCTGTATTTCCCATGAGCCTTTCTTAAAAATTGGAGTTATCTTGGCTACCTTCCAGTCCTCAAGTACAGAGGCTGAGTGTAGAGGCAGGTTGCATATTTCAGTTAGGAGGTCCACAATCTCAGCTTTAAACTCCTTAATAACCCTTGGGTGGGTGCCATCAGGATGTTCAATTTGTCACTAAGTCCTGGCACCACTTCTCTTGCCACCATGGTATGGCTCAGTTCATCTGTTCCCTTCCTAAGAATGGGAATTCAGGCTCAGGGATCTTCCCCAGTTCTTCTCCTATGAAGATGGAGGTGAAGCATGTGTTAGCTTCTCTGCAACTTCCTTTTCGCATCTTAGCACCCCTTGGACTCCTTCTTCATCCAAGGGACCAATGGCCTCCCTGGCTGGCTTCCTACTTCTAAAGTGTTTGAAGGATCTTTTATTGTCTGTCTCTACAGTTTTGCCAATATGCTCCTCAAATGCTCCTTTTGCCTCCCCCATGGTCTCTTTGCCTTTCTCTTGCCAGTGTTTGTTCTCCTTTTTGTTTGCTTCATTAGGACAGGCCTTCTACTTTCTAAATGATACTTTCTTGGCCCAACAGCTTCCTTTACAATGCTAGTCAACCATGCTGGCCTCTTCTTGGGCTTTTTATGCAGTTTTATGCGGTCAGATTCCAAGATGTGGACCATGTGTCTTTCTGAAACAAATATCCAAGGGTTAAAGTAGCTGCAGTAACTCTCATTTATTTATGTCAACTAAATCTGTACATATATAGCTTTTTGGGTATCCCTGATTTCGTTTTTCTCCACAGTGGCTGGTGCTGAGTTTGAGAAACTGCCCTTAAAGAAAAACCCCTTATTGGGTCTCCTCCTGCGATCTTCTCCCTGTTTCCTCCTGTTCATTTTCCTATCCAAGGCCTCTTTCTTCAGCCTACTAATTTCAAACCGTGGGCGCATGGATTCCCAGCCCACACACTATTTCCTTGCTTCTCATGTTATCCCCAGTCAGTTTGCACTAGCTGCAGTCATTTCCCCAACTTTGCTGCAAGCTCTGGCTTACATATGCATTTACAAGGTTTGTTCATGTTTCTTGACATATTTGTCTTCCCTTTCAAACAAAGAAAAAGTTCTTTTGCAAACTCTTTAGAGAATTTTCCACATTTTTTTCTCCTAATAATTAATCTCTACCACATCTGTCAGAGATTCCACACTAGATACCTTGTGCAAATTTTCCCCATGATTTGATGAAATTAATTATGTTGCTTTTAATTCTCCATGTACTTATCTATTCAATATTAGCCCTTTTACCCTCCAGTAACTTTGGGGTGAAGGCAGAGAAGTGGGGGTAGTAGCATTACTTGTAAGTTCCTCGTCATTCTCACCACCCCCTGCCTCCCCTTTGTAAATCCTTTGCACTGCAGTCCAACAATTCTTCAGCTTGATAACCATCCTGCTGTTTTCAGAACATGCATTTGCCTGGGGGCTGGTATGAAGATGCCACACACACACACACACATACACACACACACATTGTAAGCTACAGTTGCCATATTGTGCATAAAGTTCCATACGACCAGTATTCAAGGCATAAGGCTTGGTCCCTGGTGGGGGGATTCGGCTATTCTGGATTCTTCTCTGTTCAACATTTAGAAATGGAGCGTCTTGCTCCATCCTGGCGTTCATCCAGATGTGTTGGGACTGGAACTCCCAATATTCCTGTGCAGTTCCGTAGTTGTTTGGGGAAATTATTGTTCAATAAGAAGTAAGCCTGCTCCTTCCACTGAGAAGGGGCAATTGCTAAGATTTATGTGCAACTGACTAAGGAAGAAGAGAAAAACAAAGCACCTGAACTCTTTTCTGTTTCTAATTGGCCAAAATCAAACAATGGACATACTGGCATCTAGGATTTGAAGTTCAGCTAATAAATAAAATCCGGGTTGTTTTTCTAGTGATATTAATTTCTCCCATCACATTTTGCATATTTTAGGAATGCCCAGAAGAGCCACAAGATGTTCCATTATTATCATATTGGCTTGAGACTGTTTTCTCTGTGCTTCTCTTTCCTCGTTCTCTGTTTTTGCGTTTGTTATTCCTGCCTCACCATCTTCCTTTTCTCTGACTCTTTCTTCGATCCCTAACACACATCCATGCATTCTGCACATGTGTGGCCTTCTCTCCTTAATAAGGGTAGAACCCCCCCCCCCCGGCAACTCGAACCATCCCTTTAGCAGCTGATAAATCACTGATGATTTCAGGGGCCATTTCCCTTGGTCCCCCACCTAAGAAATCCGCTTTGCTTCCACTGCAGTTCAGCTCTAGGGGTGGGGTAAGAATGCCATTTTGGAATTATTCCTATTATTTCTGGAATGAAAATGCTATATCAGCTTCATCTACAAGTGTACAGTTGTGCGCTCAGACCCATGTCAAAAAAAGCCCAGGGACCCACTGTAAGCGACCGGCTTGAAACTCTCAGCTACGTGAGGCTGTTTCCCCTTGAAACGTACATGTAGTTCAACCTGGCTGCGCAGAATCTCTTGTGTGTCTTTCCTTCCTGCCAGCAAATGCTTGCTCCATTATATATTATTAGATTTGAGAATAAACTTGTGTGAAATTTTCCATCACACTATATCTGCTGTCTGTGAAAGAGCATTAAGGTGAGAGACTTCAAATAGTCTAATGTGACTGTCCTTGAAAGAAATTACTGTGGCAGTACCAAGGAGACAAACTTTCATCTCCAGGACTGTACTGCAGAAGATAGAAGCATTCTTACTATTTATTTATTTATTTATTTATTTATTTATTTATTTATTTAATATTTAATATAATATCTCTTTGTCTATCACCCATGGCACTTTAGAGCAATAAAAAAGTATAAAATATAAGAATGAAAACAGTTAAAATCAAGGCAAAGTAACATCAGCATCATTGAAATCAAAATAAACAAAGAATTAAAAGCTTGGTGAGACAAATGGTTAGTGTACAGCGTGTGCCTTGCCTGCACAAGGCTCTAATAACATCCTTTGCTCGCTCTTCCCCCCAAATTAATCTAGAGGCACTTTTGAATATTATACTCCGAAGGGAATATCAACAATTTTGAACGGTCACTTAATGGAGTATCATTTGTCCAGCAAATCTGAATGTTTAATTGGAACACCATGCATGGTGCTGAAAGACTTTTTACTTTCTTTGACGACTAAAAAGTGATTAGCATAAATAGTTTGAAAATACATTTAATGTAACATGTGCATCTCTTATTCTGTTGCCTCTTTGACAAATGACTTAGTAACACCAAATCCAACCCTTGTCCTCCTGAGGTTGCTACATGGGCCGCTTCTTCCAGAACATTTTCTTCATTGTGACCTTTCACTCACACAAATTGTCATAAGCAGCTGGTGGCAGTCATGGCCCAAAACATGTGAAACAGAACCCATGTTGGGGGTAGTTTCAGAAGTGCATGTAGATGTACAGCATTATGATATGGTTCGTGGGGTCACGAAGAATCGGACACGACTTAACGACTGAACAACAACAACAATGATTGTGTTGGAGCAAAAGAAGTGAGACCACATGAACCTGGCCCAGAGGTTACAAGCATTACATCATTATTGTCACCGCCCTTGTTCATTAAGGTATTTTTTAAAGCAAAAGGCCCTTCCTTCTGCACACAACAATAACTTGCATTAATCAGGAAGATAGTGTGATGAAGATAGAAGTAATTATTTTGAAGAAACCAAAAGGAACTTAGGAAGGAAGATTCTGAGATTCTTGCAGTTCTGTCGTTGCCTGAAGTTTATAGCAGAGCCATGGCCCATTGCTCCTCAGCAACAGCTCTAGGTTTTTCATCTTGTATTCTTGGTAGATAACGGAGAGTTGGCTTGTTGACACAGATGGGCAGCAAAAGTTTTGGACCACGGACATTTGCAAGGCAAAAGTGACAGCATGCAAATCATGCTTCCTTTATCATTTGCATCAGATGTTTCACACAACTGGACAAAATTACATCCTCCGCATTAATTGCATGATGCCTCACCATGCGCATGACCACACTGTGCCTCGTATCAGACACCTAGTTTTTCAACATCTGAGATAAAAGCACAAGAGCTTGTGTAAATACCTGGAATCAGCCTAAATATTTAGCTTCCCGTTCAGTGCTGCGTCTTTGCTTCCCATGTTGCTCTGTGCCTGCAAAGTCATCCTTTGCCCTTGATTTATGGCCTGCTGTTTGTTAATCATCCAGTTTGTCACAGTTTAGTTTGTTCATTTACTAAACTTTCAGCATACACTTGGGAATAAGGTATGAGATGCTGCCTCGGGAACGGTCAGATAAGAGAGGACATCGCCCGCAGCTGCATAATGGGTGGAGAAAGAGGATCAGAAGGGACCATCCCTAACTTCTCAGACTGGAATCTGTACTTTCAGACTTGGACGATTCTGTTAATATAGCCTTATAATAAAGTAGAATTAAGTCATGTTTCCTGTCTGGTACACCTGGGAAGACTGACATCAATCGTGCAAGCCTGAGAGTACAAATTCCCGCTGTCCCCTTTACCCCATTTCTCAAGGTCTTTCTCGCATACCATTACAACTGTATACCTCAGTGCTTTAAATTTTTGGTGTTCTTTGATTTGGACTAAATTACAGAGTGAGGGAACGTGGTTCTTTCTAGACCGTTAGGTTTCCAAGCACATATTAAGCTAGGTGGCTTAACCATAGCAAAAATTCCAGTCACTTCTTAGAATACCTAATGTGGATGGAGTAGGCCAGTGTAGGAATATTCTGGGCATTAACAATAGTAAGAGAGACCATTTTTAATACTCCTGCATATAATATCAAGAGCTTGTGATGCTCTCTGTTATTTGTGCATAGGGGAATGCTGAAGTTTGCAAAAGTAAAATAAATATGGGGGGGGGGAGGTAGAAGGCAACTGTCCCCAAAACAAATCCCTTCAGATCAGAGAACTGCATATATTTTGTAAATATGAGATAAATGACTGACCACTGGAATCAGAATGTAAATCTTGTAAGGAATGGAATACAATATCATGAAAAAATCATCGCTAATTGATTGGAACATTAGAGAGGATTATAAGCTGCTAAGAATCACTAGATCTCAGCGGGATATAAATTCAATCAATTGACCATTCAGTAACAGAATAAGATTGTTCCACAGTGCAACGTTTCTTGTGGACCCCACCTCAATTGCTAACACTGTTAAACATCACTTCTTTTATGAAATCTTCTTAAATTTGCTTCATTGGCCTTTAGTTCTTCTTCTTCCTTGAGATTGGAATAGCTTATCTTCCAGATGTCTATTTCTGGTCTGGTTTCGGGGTGCAGAACTGAGAAGACCTGATTGCAAATGGTTAGATTTTATTTATTGTGTACTGGCATTTTTGTGTTCCAAAAGAAAAGGGCAAAGAAGAAGATGGGGAGGGGGGAGTGTTGGTACCAAGACAATTCAAACAACAAAAACATCTTCAGCAACCAGTAAATTGTGGCAATGAAACAGAACTATCCTAGATCTCTTCTTAGAAGGAGTAAGTACACCTCTGATAATCTGCACTCTATAGTTTCCAAAGTACTTTTAGAAGACTACTAGATCTCTGAGTTCATCTAACCTCAATATAAAGCCATTGAAGAATCATGCACTTATCATATTAAAAATGCTTCATTAAAGTTTTAACGCAGGTGTAGTTGCTCAGTAAGCTAATGGTGTAGTCTGAACACTTCACTCAAGACTGTACTGTGAAATTCTAGGTGTGATAAAAATGTAGGAGGGGAGCTAGAGAGTGAGTCAGAACGACCTTGGGCCAACAGAGGAACTTCTCATAGGCTGTGGGTGAGCTCCACCTTGAGGGCTTTGGTAGTACTGCACCCTCCTTGATCCACACAAGGTCCTATATCAAACCTCCAGAAAGTGGCTATTTATATACAGTATTAGGGCTACCAGATAGAGCCTGCAAAGATCCAGATGGCCACTAGATGGCACCAGAGAAGTACAGAAACTCTAATACTTTGCTGCCATCTAGTGCTTGTATGGATTTTTCATATAATGTTTTTCTTTCAAGCCTGTTTAAGAAGATAGATGATTGATAGATAGATGAAAGAAAGAAAGAAAGAAAGAAAGAAAGAAAGAAAGAAAGAAAGAAAGAAAGAAAGAAAGAAAGAAAGAAAGAAAGAAAGAAAGAAAGAAAGAAAGAAAGAAAGAAAGAAAGAAAGAAAAAAGACTTAAGAACAAATATTGTTATTAGGACAATGTTCTACCCACTGGCCAGTGGAAAAGAGCAGAATCATTCATAGTTATGATGACTGATTAGATCTTCCCAAAGGAATTTCTCATTTTTCAGAAAGTTGAAGCCTACTCTCTGCAGTTGGAACACTTCTTTTTTCTTGAAATGAGTTTATTGCCAGCTCTTAAATTAGCAGTTCACTGTTATTTGTGCACCACCTAGAGTCCCTCAAGATTGAGGTGGTCAGTCAATCAATCAATAAGCAAACTTCTATGTAAAGTTTGAATTATCTTTTACTATGCAGATAGGGCCCTCATGTGATTGAATGAGTATTAGCACTGTTTCTGCTGCAACAAGAATGTTTCCCCAGAAAAGAAATAGCTGCTGTATAAATTTCTTGGTTGATTTCTGCATTTTGATTGAATGTCCCCATTCAAAAAAATAAAATGAGTAAAATAATTATATATTATAATGAAATACAATTATAATAAAATTCAGGAGGCAATCTTGAATTTGGATTTAAAATAACTCTCATTGCCTCACTAGTAAAATACTTACTTGGGGAACGGGGGGGGGGGGGAGGTTTTACGGCTTGCGTATGAAGCCCAAGAGAACCAATCTGACATATTGTTTTATCAGATGGAAATTTCACAAAATGAAATGTATAATCTCAATCTGTGCAAGTTATATACAGGAAAAGGTCTTTCATAAAAGGGTCATTTTTCAAAGATGCTCCTGAAGAATTTTAGACCCAGACCTTTAAAGGTAAACATGGGCATCTTAAGTCCAGAAATATGTATTTAGTACATCTGTAGCTTTTGCTGAAAGCTGTTCCTCCTGCTGAGTTCAGGGATTGTCCTATGTTGGGTCAGATGCAATGGCCAGGTCAAGGTATCCCCAGTGCCTACAAATGAACATCAAAATCCTTGGCTCCTGGAAGAATAGATGATGCCCTATTCCAGGAAGCTATTTATCAACATTTTGCTTGAAATCCAAAGCTGCAATCTGCAGAAGAGGAACAGTTGTTTTATTCTTCTCCCTCTGGCTGTTTGCTGAGTCAAAATCATCCCTTTTGTGTTTCTATCTCTTGTCTCTTTTGAATGGTGTATAAATGAGGTTTATCGCTATGTGTCTATTGATGGCTGATGTGATGAATTCCAAGCTTCCAGGAATTCCCTCACATTTTTGGATTTAGCTTGGCCTAGGATGCTGACAGTTTCCCAGTTCACATTATGGTTGAGTCTGTCCATGTGTTGTGAGATTAAGGAGATTTCATCGTGTCTCCTGACTGCTAGCTGGTGTTCATGGATGCGCTCTGCTAGTCTTCTGCCTGTCTTCAAAAGAGACAATAAGAAAGTTAAGAAGGAAACAAAAAGACCAGGACATATCTTTTCCAGCAGCCTACACCCAGATAGGCAGGGACAAACAATCAAGCAGAAAACAAAACTCTAACCAAGGAACTACCAAGGAGACAAACAATCAAGCAGACAAATAATCAAGCAGAAAACAATGCCCTAATCAAGGAACTACCAAGGAGAAAACCATACTCCCACAAACACTGGCAGGGCAAGCTACTGTATATAAACAGGGAGCGAACTCCACACTCAGGAGCACTGATGATGTTACCTAGTCAGGTAATGAAACGTCTGCAGTCAAGCAACCAGGCTCAGAGAGCACCAAGGACTCTACATATTTCTTCTGTGTTTCTTTGCACACTGGGAGAAAATACAGTTGGAAACATCCAGCACGATGGACTAGAAGGACATGAGGGTTAAAAAAAAAAAAAATCCAAACCTCTTTAACAAAGAGATGTTTGTTGTATTGTTCTTGTTATTATTATTTTCCCTGTACACAATCACTGTACAGATCTTTCATCTCTGTACGTAACCAACTGTCTCAGATTTATTTATTTTTTTAGTCCTTTCTGATGGGGTTCCTTGAGGATCTCATGCTAAGCTTCTCCTTCTTGAGGTTTTTTTTTTCCTTTTCTTTTCTTCCTTTCTTCTTGAGGTCATCTCCTCCTCTCAAGTCTCAAAAGAGCTTGGGTCTATTTTGCTTAGCCATATTCCCATAGCAAATCTATCAGATTCAGAGAGAACAGTCAAGGTCTACATTTTATTCCTGGTTTCTTAGGAATTCAGTTTAAATTTTGCTGCTTGAGTCATTGCCAGTATGAAAACACAGCTCGCCCTCTTTTTAAAAAAAAACAACAAAACCTTGAGTACCTGTTTTTGATGTAAAAATCCATTGTGACATTTTGACAGCTAATGATTAAAAGACTTTTCTTGCATTTTACAAGCAAATAAGAATATTTAACCAGATAAGGAAACACACAGAAATGAAATGTCCTATTGTTGCTCAGTGTTAAAGCAGCTGTCAAATTTGAAATGATCACAAGCTGAGAACCAAAGTCCACTGAATGAATTCTTAAAAGAAATAGTTAAGTGTTTACATGTGAAGCCTGGACAATGAACCAGCTAATAGATGCACCAGCTCATTATGAGGTCATGGATTATGCAAACGTCATAGAAATAAGTATATGAATATTCAGGTTTCACAATCTTCATTGTAGCTGATGACTCTCCTGGCATTCACAAAGCTCCCGGGCGTCTTTGCCACCTGATCAGTCACTGACCCCACCCTGGGCTTCCTTGAACTCTCAGTAACCCTGCCTAGTCTAGTAATTCATTTCCAGACAGACTTAACAGTCTAAATCTCCAGGACAAGGAGGGCTCCATGTAGCTGCTCCTTGGCGTGGTATGAAATGAGAATTGCCGCTACTTTGAGTTTCCTTATTTTAGCATTTTACTGTAACTGGGAATGTAAGTTGCTTAAAGTTAATCCACAACCAAAGGGTTTATAAACCATCATAAAATCAGCCAGTTTACCAGTCAGTCAGTCCTAGGGTACTGAAAGATCTAGGTGATGGTCTGGCTGAAATCTTACATATTATCTTTGAGAAAGCTTGGGGAACCGGTGGAGTGTCACGTGATGGGAGGAGAACAAGCCCTTGTCCTTGCTTCAGAAAAGGGAGAAAAGGAAAATCCAGCAAACTACAGTTTAGTTAATCTAACATTGATATCTGGGAGTATTCTAGAGTAGATCATGAAGAGATCTATTTCTAAGTACTTTTAGTTATCACTAAACAAAATGATAACTACCAGAAGCCCCCAAACATTCATCAGAACCAAATATTGTCAGATCAATCTGTTGGGGTACCTTGTATAATAGATTCTGGGATGCTGTACCCATGATATAGGTTGAAGTCAGCAAAACATTTCACAAATACTAAAACACCTTGGAAGAACAGTCTGCTGGAAACTGACCATGAGCAAATGGTTTGATGTAGCTGTAAAAAAAAAAAAAAATGAACAGAATGACTGCTAACTAAATTCCTCCCAGTTAGGGAATCATTGCAATCATTCTCTTTTACTCCCTTTTGGTCAGACCCCACCTCGAGTACTGTGTCCAGTTTGGGGCAACACACCTGAAGAAGAATTCAGAGTAATTGGGAAAAGTTCAGAGGAAGATTGCAGGCCTCAAAATTAACCCCCATCAAGAGAGATTGAAGGAGCTGGTCAGTTTAGCGCTGAGAAAGGACCGTCCCATAGAAGAAGGTCACGGCTGGCCGTCTCTCACTTTGGAGAGTAGGACATGAGATGCTCTGACTGAATGGCATATCCTGATTGTTGGCGGGGCCGGGGGGAGTAAGAGCAGCTTAACAGTTGACCCAGTGAGCCAAGAGGTATTGGGTTCCCCTTCCCTGGATGTGCTCAAGGAGAAGCAGGAGAACCAATTGTCTGGGATACTTTCATTTGGAATCTTGCACGGAGCAGAACAGCTCCCTTCCGACTCTATGATTCTATTATTTATTTACGTATTTATTAAAGCAATTCATATGGCCGCCCAACTCTCTCATGGTGACTCCGGGTGGCTTACAGAAATACAACCCTGAATACAACCCCACTATGCCCCCAGTCCTCTGGTGACAACAGTACATTCAAACAAACCACTTGATGGGCTCTGTATCAACCTGGGGTCCTCAGGCCTGCTGGCAAAACCATGTCTTCAGGGCTTTTTGGAAGAGTATCCAGGAGAAGGCCAGTCTTATCTCCATGGGGATGATCTTCCACAGGAAGGGAGCCACCACGGAGAGGGCCCTTCTTCTTGGTCCTACTAGATGGACCTCCTTAATGGGGGGGGGGACCTGTAACATACCCTGCCTCCCCACTGGTGAGTCAGGTAGATATAACTGGGAAAAGGTGATCCTTTAAATAACCTGGCCCCAAGCCACATAGGGCTTTAAAGGTGACAACCAGCACCTTGAATTGGACCTGGAAGCAAATCAGCAACCAATGCACCTCCCGCAAGAGAGGTGACACGTGTACAAATCCAGACCTATGCAAAACCATATGGGCCGCCACATTTTGAACCAACTGAAGCTTCCAGATACTTTTTAAGGGCAGCCCCATGTAGAGTGCATTGCAGTAGTCAAGACGGGAGGTGACTAAGGTGTGGGTGACTGTGAGCAGGGCCTATTATTCTTGCCCAGCCCATTACGTGCATCTAGAGACAGATGCTTAAGGTCCAAAAGGACAAGTAAATTATATTAAAGAAGTTACATGTTACAAAACCACACATCTAGTCAGCCCCTTTCTCTCAAGATTTCATGAGATATATTCTAGCCTGGATTCCCTAGTATAGTAGCTGCTTTTCATTTTCTTCTTCACCCCCAGAATTATGCCTTCCCTACTGTTTCATCTGTAGTAATCAATTTGTTCCAGTGCAAGATGCAATCATTATTTTCAAGAATTGGGTCAGGACTGTCTTTGTAATAAGGAGTCGTTCTGAATTGATTTATTGGTACTGAATACTCAACTGGCATGGAGAATGGTGTTTGCAACTTGACCGTGTCTGCAAATAAGTCAGGGAAACTATTTTGTGTTCTGCTCCATTCTACTTAACTTTTGTACTCTATACAAGTGCTAAAATATCAATGTTTAAAACAATGTGCTAAATGGCTACTGAAAGCAATTATGCTACCTTGAATTAATATGACTCATTTTAGGGTGTCCTGCAAATATAGACTTCTTGTGCCCCAAACCTATTAGTGGTCAGAAAGTCACCGGAAAACAACGTCCTTCCAGCCAGCCCCACATCCTGAAATCACGAGATGTCACATGCAAACTCAGTGTCTGAGAAACTGAGCAAGAAAGTAAAAAATGGAAGACTAAGCCCGAAGAAAAGCACGGTCTCTTGTTTGGGTTGCTGTCACAACAGCTGATCCAGGAATTAGATACTAGTTTCTGTTGCCTCCAAAGCAGACCCAGAGGGTACTAGCAGAGGCCATAGTTTGTCCTTGTCTCTAGGTAACCCTTTTTCTCTTTCTTCTTCTGTTTATGCACCAGGCTAAATCCCACTTTATTTATTGATGTATTTATTATTTCTGCTTATATATATATATATATATATATATATATATATATATATTCCCCTATTGCATCAACTCAAGGCAGTTTACAAAAATCCAGAAGGAACACAAATAAAACAATCATAAAATGCCACCTCCTCCAAACCTCAGTCACCTCCAAGACCTTAGAATAAAAACATCCACACAGAATCAGATTGAAACCTCAGGAAACTGAAACAGAAAAAAAATTATATGTTTCATTTGCGGGTTGTTGTTAGTATAACCTGATAAGGCAGTCATTATGAGTAGGGCTGTACATGACTCAAGAACCAAGCTATGCGTAGGGACAAGCAGATTACAAAATCTCAACTGTTCTTCCTTTGAGGGGACTGGGCTAAATTCCCATACGGTGATGAAGCAGTCCTCCTGCTTTGAAAGTCAGCTTCTTCGCAGCCTCACAGAGAGGTAGGTCACCACTCTGGCCCCTCTAAAATGGAGCCAGAATGTCCTCCCCTTCAGCTTTCTCTTCCGCTGACAACAGAGATTGGAATTTCCTGCGGTGGAAGCTATGGGTGGCCTTGGTACGTAAGCCCTAGCCGCACAGGACATGGAAACATGGCCAGCACCAAGCAGCAATTATAGCAGCAAGACTGGGCTGAGTAAGATCACAATGGCCATTTGGAAAAACTCAGTGATGTACAGGACATGCTCCAATTTCTCCACAATTTCTCCACAGCTTACATGTTGGCACCCATAATTTTGCATTGGAAGATCCACATCTAAAAGGTTATAGAAACATCAGCAAGAGGTGATTAACTCAGAAGAAAAGGAGGATCTGAAAGGATAAGGCAGAGCCTTCAATATTGCAGACTTGCTGGGTGGTGAAGCTTCAACTGAAACTGTCCCTCACATCCCCTTTGTCTGAATATTCATCTTCTCAAACTTGTTTAATGAACAAAGCAGTTGATGTCATCCTGGTGGTCTTTCTCTGCGTAGAACGCCAGCGTAGGTAAGGGACGTCTGCGGAGCATGAGAAACACCTGCTGTAGAAGGAAGGCTGCTCTTAAATGACAGCTATGTTTTGTGCAACTGAAGAAACACACCAAAGGCAGAATCTGGGAAAAGCAGAAGAAATCCAATAAAAGTTTTGCCGAACAACAACCAGAAGCCTGCTGATAAAACATAACCGCACTTCCACGTTCATGAGGGTGAAATACTATAATTCTGATGTCTATTCTTTCTCTGGAAAGTTAGCTGCTTTTTGGAATGCATTAATGAATAATAAAACTGACTTGGTATTTCTCACCACGGTCAACTTTGCTGTCATGCTATTAATGATTCATAATGACTGTATGCGTAATAGTTTTATGCCAGAAAAGCCTTCTGACATCAGAAAGTAGCCGGTATCTTTTCCATACGGCTGCTCTCCAGATATTTCCAACAATATTGCTAAACGCAATCACTAAACATAAAAATGCAGAACAGGGAAAATGGTTTTAAATCATTCAGCAACAGAGCTGAAGTCATGTGAAATCCTTCACTGCACTCCCTCTGCTGAAGCGGAGAAAGGCCGGGAGGGGGGATGACCTGAAGAGGGTGCAGAAAAAAGGGCTAGTTGTATCTTTCCCATTCAGATACCTAGAACAATAAGCCAAGGATGGGGAGGGCGGATTTAGCCAGCTTAAAATGGGAGCGAATTTACACTGTGATTCTCTGTCAGAGTAATATTTAGCCTACAACTGGGAAAAAACACTCTGATTTCTCAAAGTACTGCAAGAGTTTATCAGCCATATTTGTGATTTTCATACCTTTCTTTGAAGCACGTCTTTGTGACTACCACGTCCTTCCTCAGTGACAATAAACAGTCCTAAAAACTCACCCCAAGGAGGGGGAAAGCAGCATTGTTATGCTGGCACTTATTAATAGAACAATAGCTCTTGCAACCGTCAGATGTGAATCTTGCAAACGGAATTCAATATAAGGTTGCCTTTTAAATACCACTTTGCGGCAGGTTTTCAAATGCTTAAAGCACAACAGGAGGTTAACCCATCTTCAAATATTAAATCAAAACCTGTTTTTAAGTCAGTAATTTTTATGGAAACACACACACACACACACTTTTCATACATGGTGTAGTTTCAAGAGGAAAAAAAATCTACATCCTCATTTGGTTTTTTGGCATATCGTCTGCATCTGCAATGAAGACTGTTTATCATGGACAGGAACACCTACTCTGGATTGAAATCCTTCATTTATTAACCTCCCTCTCCCACATGTTTCGTCTATTCCTTGGTCTGGGGTCCCCCCTGTGCTGTCCCTAAATCTCCACAATCACCAACATTGGCATCAGCCAGGCTTTCTGCATGATTTGACTTGTTAATTTTTAAGAAATAATTTAAAAGTGGGGAGCTAGCTTGTTAAAATAAAATCTCACCCTCTAGCCCTTTTGTTTATCAAGGCGTTTGTTTCCAAGAATGCTACTGGACATGAAATGCCTCACAAGAATTCTGACCATGATTTGCTGACCGGTTTGCTCGATAGTGTGACCTACCTGTAGATGTCCAAAGGTAGACGGCAGGAAGCATTCAGAAGAGTCAGTACTCTGTAACTAGTTATGTCCCTAGGATGAGTATCTCAACATCAACCTGCAAAAGCTAGAAGGGCTACCAAAAAGAAGGTGAAGAGAGAAATCTCCCAGTGGGTGCAGGTACCTTCCTCCAAATGGGCTCTGTTGGTGGAAAATGATGCAGCCCAATTTCTGAGGCCTTTTCTTCTTGCTTAGCATAGCCCACCCAGTTCAGTTGGATCACCCCAACCTATGAGATATGGGCTGCCAGGAGGAGGAGAAGAGGAAATTGGCTTCCATCCATCGATCTTACCCAGATCAAGTCTACATCCATTACACCATATTGTGTTGGAGACATTTCTTTTAATGCGATCTTTTGTTGGCAGTTTTGAATGTAGGCAATGGAAAAGGATATTTAAAACTTTCAGATTTTTAAAAATCGGTCTACCAAAATAGGCTTTATTTTTATGTTAATGGGCAGAGCTTATTTCTAACGGAAAAATAGCAGAACAACTAACTACCCTCAGGATGATGGTTCTGCCTCAGCTGCTCAGAGAAACAAATGGGGGAAACGCCTCTTATGGGTATCATTTGTACAAAGCAAAAGTTTTGCTCAGAATATTAAAAAAATGCAAATTTTAATATTTTGAAGAACAATGAGTTCTTTTAAAGTGGCTTGTGTGTGTGAATGTGTGTAGGAGGGACTAAAATTAAACTGAGTATTTTGTTTCTCTCCATAACTCAGGAAAGGTGAATAATCAGATACATACATTTCTAGCTGGGCACCAAAATTTGGGGGTTAAAGCTTTCATATTTTTTGTAGTACCATTGTTTGTGTTTGATAAAGCAGCTAATGTCGCTCTTCTCTCCATCTTTGAAGAGATCTATTTGATTGTGATTCTAACTTGAAGATTTCAGGGTGGATAGACCAACAGTCAAGATCAGTAGTAGTGAGATTGGCATGACATTTAGACGTAGACCTGAATTCCCCAGCCAGATAGATTGGAACTACAATGTCCTGCATTTCCAGCAAGAATAGCCATGGAATACTAAAAGCTGTTATTCCATCGTAACAGAAGTCCCCACGTTGAATCCAGGGCCCTTGGCTTAATGGTGTCCATCAGTTTCATTTTTATGAGGACTCCAATGACTCACGTGAACTTTTATTGCTGTTTTGGCATTCTCAAACAAGATCTTGAGACCTTGCAATGAACTTCCTTAAAAGTCAAGAGAATAAATGATTTCATGAAGATAATAGAGTGACTTCTTCAGGGACAATCAGCAGCATGTCTGGCCCAGAAGGTGGGGGTGTTAAATTGTATCCTAATCTCCCCCCAACCCCATTCCCCAGCATGCAACCTGATGATCGCCTGTAGAAGTTAAAAAGCACCAAGGACAATGCGTGTAGGCTCTGTCCATCCACATATTAAGGTGAGATGGGACAGATGATCCTCGTGTGCACTGAACACCATTAGCTAGCTTTTTTTCCTCATTTTTTTGCATGTGCTGATAAAACAATGGAAACATTAATCAATATGTGAACTCCGTGTGGGAGGAGGCAAACAGCTAAGCTTTGCATATGAATTACATCTAGCACAATTCTATGCAGGTAACAGCAAAACACTCTGCTCTTGGTGCCTAGCAGAATAGACAGAATTACACGCTCAGATAATACGGCCTGATGTAAAACAGGTTTCTATATAGGTTCAGGACAGTGTCCAGAATAATATCCATAAACTGCTCAATTATGCTGAGTTTCTCTGCAGTGTGTTCTAGAATGCAGTGTCTGCTGCAAAGTTAGATTCAGAGAAAATGAATTTCACAAACGGACATACATAACTTACCATCACTTGATGATATTACTGTGCCTAACATTTAGAGCAGTTTTTTATATTCACATACACTAAAATGGTGTAGAGCGAGCTAAAAATATTGAAAATCACTTTACATTTGAAACTCTCTGCTGAAGGTGTAACAGACTCTATTAAAAAGCATGCATTTAAAAGATGCAGAGGTGATGATTGACAAGTTATATTCACCTGCACGGTATCAGTTGGAACTAAGTTCAGAGAAATCTGTTACTTTTGGTTTCCTTCAGTTTCTCATTTTTCCAATCTTAAATATGGTTCAATGTTCTTCTGCATCAGTTTCAGTTACAGTATATTTGTTCTATTAAAAATAGTTCACTTGAAAATGTCTGTGCATTTGCATGGATATTTTCCTGCTAAAACATGAATGTTTGGATACACTTTTACTCACTTATATGTTTCTCTCCAGATGAGTATAATGCGAAACTGTACATTTGCTTGAATCCCCAGAGTCAGAAGGACACTTTGGACGGGAGAGCTGCATCGCTAATTTAAGCGAGGTGAGAGATTCAAAGGACAGCTGTCCTTTCCTTGGCATCTTGGTTCGAAAGTGTGAAATCGGGTATGCTAGTGTGAGAGTTACGCTGAGAGCTAGAATTTCCAGGGCACTTCCGTGAACGATGAACTCTGCCCATCCCAGGCCTGAGACGTGGAATGGAAGGGGCCTGCTGACCACAAAACTCATAAACAGCATTGGATGTAACCTGTGATCGCCCTCTCATATAGGTGATCAGCTGGGGAAAGTGGCTTCATCCTAGGGTGCAACCATGGTTCTTATCTAGTTGTGCCACGCTGGGTTTCGGAATCCTTCTGCCACCCTTGAGGCAGGGTCTGGAACTGAATGGCCACATTCTCCATCCCTAGTTGACCCTCACTCACAGAGCGACTAACAAAGAAGTGTGCGTTGACGCTTAAGGTTTAAGTGTGTGTGTGTGTGTGTGTGTGTGTGTGTGATATAGATGAGAATTTCCCCTATTATCACTTTTCCTGTTCGGAAATGCAAGAAATTGCAGCTGCACACAAAAACTTAGCAGGCAGATCTTGTGTACGGAAATTTATTTTTGTTGGGTTCTCAAGGCGGAGCCATTTGGAAGGCACGTCTAAGCACACCGAAGGTGTATTCAAGAGACAACAAGAAACGCAGTGGACTGGAGAAATACCCATACTTCAGCAGCACCTGCTTATAACTTAGGTGTAAAGAGTGAGGCAGGGCTTCTTCTATGAGCTGTGTGTTTTCCCCAAACATCTGAAAAAGAAAGAAAGAACATTGCCAGAAGCTTTTTTCCAGGGCGTCAGGATTTTTTGCATCAAACGCTGACAATCCAAGCTCCTTTGCTGAGGAAGCTGTCAGAACCTTCTTACAAAGAAAAGCAGAAAAAAATAGATCCACACGAGGGAAAATGTTTTAAGAGCAGCTACAGAGAATTTTGCAAGAGTCTTGGGAAAAAAAAGATCACCTGGTTAAGCAAAACGTTGTTCAGAGGAGCAGTGAAAATCAAACTTGCACTTCGTTGTGTTCTTCGCAAGAAACCATCTTGCACGTCTGCCTGTTCCTGGATCTGGAGTCAGATCTAATCAAATCCCAGAAGGTCTAACAGTATTTGGTAATCATTTGTTTATTTAGCAAATAAAACAGGGAACAAACAGAAAAACAATATAAGAGATGGTGGGGGGGGGAATAAAAATGAAAATATACAGTATATATAATACGCATAAAGCAATACATTCTAGATAGAAAATACTGTACCTACCTGCCTTGAAGTTATATTAATTTTAATGGCATTTATTCTTCTCCTTAAACTCATGGGAATTGTTAACCATGGTTAATATCAATATTAACCTGAGATGAATAATTTGAAATATTTACCTCTACCTTACCTCTAGAACTCTTCCTAGGAATAATTATTCCAAAATATTTGAAAGAATTCAAACAACAAACAAACCTCATTCATTTCCAAAGATACCTCTGCTATAGTCATACATTTCGATAAAGAACACTGGTATTTATCAAGAAAACAAAAGTATCATCAGCATATAATAACAAATTATGTTCCTCTCCAGGTACATTTATGCACAACATATCTTTTATAAAATGGGTCAGTGATTCCACCATCACGTAAAGGTTTTCCTTGATGAGTTCTGTAAATTCTAGCTTAATGGTTGACAAAATAATTCCGTTTGTAATGGATGTCATGTAACACTGTAATATTAATAGCTGTCATGGTAAAATCATACATTTTAATCTAACACATTAAAAAGAAGGAAATTCATTTTTAGCCAAAATACGCTTCAAACATTTAAGCTGCACCATAATCTTTTTTTCTGTACCCAACAAAGCCACCACCTATCTCCAAAATATTAATAATCCAACATTGTCTAGAAGCTCGGTGTCTTTTTATGAAACCAGGTTGTGCAGGATGAACTATCAAAGACTGCATGGCTTGTAGTTTCTGTGCCAAAATTTTAGCATCCACACTTAGCAGAGAACTCAGGAGATAACCTACATATCACGGAAGGAAAAGTTTTACTCACAGAAGCATAATTATATACTTCTACCAATAGAAGGGATAAGGGGGAGGCCAGGGAGGATCCTGGAAGTTGGAACTTACAATCACAGGGATCTGTAAGTCTGTCAGCTTAATATTTGTCCTGGGCATATTGGCAAAAAAGAGAATCAAAGAAATCAAAACCCCTAAGCATATAGATTAGAGGAACAAGCCCTGTTGAAAGAAAATCAGCATGGATTCTACAAAGTTAAATCCTGCCTCATCAACCTGCTTGTTTTTTTAGAGTGTCAATAGCTGCATAGGTGGAAGTGAGCCCACCAATATGGTATACTTGGACTTTAGAGGGCCATGTGACAAACTTCCTCATCAAAGGCTCTTCATCCAATCATGAGAAAATTTTATGGACTGCCAAAAACCAAAAGCACAGCATAGGAGTAGGTGGGTAAGAAGCGGTGTCTGTCAAGAATACACATTGGGACTACTGCTAACTTGTTCATAACTTATCTTGACTTTAGGGCCAGGCCTGCAGGTGATACCAAGCTATTTCAGGTGCTGAAACACAGTAGTTATGAAGACCTCCAGCAGGATCTCTTCAAACTTGGTGAATGATCAACCAATTGACCTATGTGGCCAATTTAAGTAAGTGTCTAGAGATGCACATTGGGGCTAAAAAAACCCCCTAATCTCACATCCATATTGTGCTGTCTTTAACTAACCTGGGAAAATATGTCGGGTCACGACACTTTCTGAGGAAGTTAGACCAGTTCTTTCTCAGTCAGGTTTATCACATAACAGACCAGACTTGGCAGATTCTGACAGACGATCCTCAGTATTTTTAGTTTGTGGTTGTCTGATTCTACACAAACCTGATTAACATTTTGATTTAATAGATCTCTTATTGTAAAGCCTGTATGGACCGTTTGTCTATCAATCCGCTCGTCCGGATATATTATGGTTAGTCTCACGTGCAGAATGGGCATTCATCACATTCTGGATCTGTACTCTCATTTTAAATATTTTACTTAAGAAGTTACCATTTTTCTCTGTATAGAGCATTTTACAATGTTCCTTAAATATTTATATTAGTCCTCCATCACTATCCATATCCTGAGACTGCCAGAAAACAAAAGCAGTCTTCTCACGCTCAATGGTATAGCTTAGCTAGATTTAACTCATCACTTAATCTAAGTTAAGGATGTTTAAACAGTGCCCCGATTGCTTTATGAAGTTATGGGTTTCACTTGCAACTAAGTGAAATGTTATTTATTGTACATGCATATTGTGAAGCCCAAATAAAAATTACATTTGCTGTTTTAAAAAGATTGAGCTGAATAGCATTATTCCAGCGGGTGGTTGATTGACATATCCCAATTTACTTGTCAGTCACAGCTACCACTGAGGTAGGCAGGAGGTGATCTCCCTTGCAGAGGTATGCTTAAAAAATGGATTGCAGATGTATTCTCAGCAAATACTTGATTATTATTTAATAAAGGCTCCTTTTCTCTTTAAAAAGTAGCATATTCTCATTACTATTTGTTGTTCAGTTTATAGGCAAGTTCAGATTGGAAAGATTATGTGAAGTGCTGCATTTGCTAATAAGGGAACCAAGCAAAATGTCTGTCTTTGCCAGTGCTCTGTAGTCTGTTCTGTACTAAAGGAAAAGGAAAAGAGAAAAAAGTAATGGATGAAGGAATGAAACGATTTTATACTTTGTAAAAGGTATGTTATTGTATGACAAATAATCTATGCACTCAAAAAGGAATTGATTGAAATAGTATACAAAACATATAATAGAATATAATAATTCTAAAGGCAAAAATTTAAACACAGTTCACATGAGTATATACGCATATATAGCAGCATATGTGTGAACTTTCTCAATCTTCCATATAAGGAAAAGTACAGATAAGGTATTACATTTGAACTGTACGTGAAAAATGTACGCAATAAGACAGTGCAAGCGATCACAATTATTTGGAAGAGATGCCTGGCATCTTTGAAAACTGCCACATCCTTTTTTAGACTCTGCACGAGCTTGAAAACAGACAGGGCTGATTGAATGAGTCTCATTAAAGATGCAGCTGTTCAAGGAGCTGACTCCTTAAAGCAGCCACAACTTTTCTGTGGCTCATACTGAAGCTTGAAAAAAGATGCAGCTGCTTTGAAAAAGTGCTGACATTGCTTTCTTCCACCTTTTGAAACATCTTTTCCAAATAGTTTTTGAAGCTAGTAGAGCCGTCTTGCCTACAACAGCCATCCAAAGATGCTGACTTTTTTGGAGCACCTGTCTTTATTGAAATGGTGGGGCACAGGGAATAATAGATTCCTGTGCCTCGATTCCATCTAGTTTAGCATGAGATGAAGGTTGCTTCCTGGTGTCAGCCAACAGCGTAAATGGTTCATGGATCGGGCCATGTATGTTGCATTGTCAGCTTCTTGGATATCACTCTATATACCGTATGACTTATGAATTTGACTGCTGGGGTTTAAACACTACGAAAATACATTTCCTCTTATCTGAAGTGGGGTCTAGCCAATTCCTGCTGGACTGAAGAAAAATCATTTTCCAATGCTCAAGGAGGACTTCCGCCTCCCTTCTGAAGAAGTGCAAGACATTTATCTTTCTGACTTGTTCTTCATTTCACCTAAACCATTTGGATCAAATATTGTCAAAACAAGCTGATTAGCTGATCATTTTAACCTCACCTCTTGGATGTCTTATACAGAAACTGTTCGCCAGTCAAAATGCAAAATATTAAACAAGGTCACAGTAGTATCTCATCCTACTATAATTCACAGATTACAAAAGGCATTAAAATTCTGATACCCCATTCATAAGGAAAAGATTATAATGAGAATAGAAAATGGCACAACATTAATTCATTTTGTGACAAAAATATAATGAGAATGGGAAATAGTACAAACATAACTCATTCCTGCTACAGCTATAAGATTGTAATGTCATGGTTCATATCACATACTCAGAAAGAAAGGCAGGGCCATAGAAATGTTACAGGGTGATTCAGGGTGGTTAATTTTGAATTTAGACATCATTACTGCACATACAATGTCATAAACATTTAACTTCTGTATATATATTGCAATTCCCAATTTTCTATTTCAGCACGTTTGCAACTTTTTTTAAGAAGTGTCAATCAACATTTCCTTTGAAATTCTTCATTTGACTCATTTATTTTGCCCTTAATAAAATGGGCTGATTTACCCATACATGTTTGTTACAGTATCCTATGAAAACTGACACATGTACGTAATATTTTGGCTTGTGGGGATGAGTACAATCTCTTTTATCCAAACAGAACTTGGCAGCTGGAATGGATACCTTTTCTGTCCAAGCAGAACTTGGCAACTGACGTTCATGTCTTGAACGGGCTACGGTTCTTGATGACTTTGGGGGTCTCCAAGTGGTATAGAATACTAGTACAGGCCTGGGGGCTTCCTTGCTCCTTGCAAAAACCATTGGAGGCAGTTGCTGTTTGAGAAAGGGTAGCAGGACCATCTGTTCTAGCTTGGCAGTGAGGACCATGACCGGGACTTGCTGATTGCTGACAGATCCTGGCCCTGCTCGGTAATACAAACAGCTCCTCATTGCAAGCAGCTATTTGAGAAAGGTTCAGAGGCAGTTCAACCATTCAGGAAAGGTCAGGTCACTGGGAGGACTGACATATTCTGGTTTTGAATTTTGAGCAGCCCATTTGCATGGCAGTCAGCCATTATGAGAATTATATAATGCTAGGGAATAACAATAGGGACCTCACTTTCATTTGCCCCCCACCCCAATCTGCCCTTTTTGGTGGAAAAGTGTGTACTGTATGGCTCTTTGTACGATAAGACTGTGGGCAGCAACTGTCTTTTTAAAAGTAATATGCAATTAATTCAATTAGGCAAATCTCTATCTTTCTTGATCAGATATACCTATTAATCCAACTAGGAGGATGGACGGAGGGAGGGGCAGGTACTTAATGAACTAATAATGTTATTCCCTGCCCACTCGACAAAATGAAATCAGTTGTAGCAAACACATTCTTCTTGGGATCCAGCACCATCAGCTTGCTAAATAATTTAAACAGTTGGTCTTTAGGTACCTTAATAATATCTTAAATTGGTTTAAAGCACCACTATTGTTATGATCAGCTGAAACCATACCCTCTAATACCAGTTTGAAACACAAATGTTTAGTACATATATAGAGTCCATTGGAGTTGGGCAGCTATAATACATTTGAACAAATACATAAATAACTGTAAGTATTTTAAAATTCCCTTCTCTTAGGGGCCTTCCAGCATCCAAGGTGAGCACTTTCCAAAACTGTGTTACTCCTTTTAGGGGAAGGCACCCAAGAGCCAAGATGTGGCATCTTCTTAAGTGAATTGACTGTTTTACCTAATACCAAATCTCAGATGGTATTTGTAACTTGCTATTTGGGCCTTCTGGCTGTAAATACATGGATTGAATGCATCTGTTTTGTGACAGGCAGGCTTGTCGGATGCGTGCAAGTGCACGCTCATTTATCTGGCCACAGCCTTTCCTATTCAGAGACGATAATTGGGACTCTGTTTTGTTTATGCAGTGAAGCATTTGCTCCTGACTGGTTGTGTGCACTAATTCACCCACTTTCTGAATCTTTAGGGAACAAAAAGGTCACACTCCTTGTTTAAGAAGAAAAAAAGTAAGTATTGTTTAATAATGTAGTAGTATTTATGATAATGGCATCCTATCTCTACTGATCATGCAGGGATAGATGTGGGAGGGGAATTCCTCTTTAATTGCCCAAAGGGGACCCATTTTTCAGAGATGCAAATGTTCGTGAAATTCATCCTGTGTTTTGTGTGAATTAAAATTAATCCAGAACTGAGGACATGAAAGAAAGAAAGAAAGAAAGAAAGAAAGAAAGAAAGAAAGAAAGAAAGAAAGAAAGAAAGAAAGAAAGAAAGAAAGAAAATAAATATCCAGAACCTGCTTAGAAGGCAACTGAAAATGTAATCAACAAAAAATGACCCTTTAAAAATTTAGAGATTATCTTTGACCTCAGAGCTCCCTCCCTCCTCCCTCCCTCCCTCTCTCCCTCCCTCTCGCTCTTGACTTTAAAAGGTGGATCTCTTTTCTGTGCAGAAAAGCGTAATGCCATTTTTTTCTTATCTAATGATTAATCCATACATATTTCACTGAAAAGCTAGACTCATAAAAAAAGGTTGATAAAATTGCCTAGTATCGATTACGTGACTGCTGTTCTGTAGTAGTGAAATCCTCTTTCTGACTGGCATAACATATATTTTAGAGTTGCCAACAAGTCCAGCTATAATTGTGAAGCAGGGCTTTTTTTTACAGAGGTGTGTGCTTTGTGTTATCTACATTTCCGTAGGAGAACACAAGAAGTTTCAAAACAGAGAATAATACTTTTCAGAAACATCACTCTAAAGCTTATAAAGAACTATCTGTCAAGTTACTTTTACACATCCAGATAAAGAATTTGCCCTCATTCACCGTTTTAGGCAAACAATATGCACCTTGTAGAGTATTTGTGTGCGTATGTGCTTGTGTGTGCATACACATGCTAACACTTTGCGTGCTTATCTGCAATGTTGTTTCAAGATTCAGGATTACAATCCAGTCCAATATTCATGATCAACAAGAAAAATAATCTGACTGTGTAAAGAAAAGTTATTGCATATTATGTGTATCGTGCACGCATGAAAATATAACAGAGGCAGTTGTGCACCTAGTAGAGATATTTATGCATTAAAAAAATAGAGAGTGCCTTGAGATTAATTGTGGGCTTTTCCCTTTAAAGACAAGAGAAAGAAGACGTCACATGGGTACCATCCAGGTTCTTGATGAAGTGACCAGAGTGCTAAAGCAGAGAATGTTGAGAAGACATGAAGTTAAACGGGATTATTTGTTACGGGGGGGGGGGGGGGGGGCTTCTAAAAATTCTGTTATTTGTTTGGGAAATCTTGTTCCTGGATTTCTGGATGGGTTTCTCATTCGAAAAGGTACAATTTTTTAAAAATGCAGTCTACTTCTTCCCCTTGCAGGAACTTGAGGGAGCGTTGCCCCAAGCCCCCTGTCCAGCCCAGCCATTCGGCCTACAGGTTCAGGGCCTCCGTGATCAGTTTCCTGCCTGGCTGGTGGTCCTGACCCTGAGCCAGCCCTCCAAAGAGAGATTTTGCATCCAACGCCTTCAGGATGCTGGAGCATCAAGCTTCACAATTGGTTGCACACGTCCACCCTCCTCTTGGCTGCTCGGTGGCTTCCCTTGTCTTGAATATAATTTGGCTTTACCTGGAATCATGTGGCCCAAAGAACCCCAGTGCCACGTGCCGAATTATTTTTCACAAGAAGGAAGCAGCATTTTGTCAGTCATGTGGGTATTTCCATGCCAATTGGAAAACAGTTTACAGAAACTGTTGTCTGCTTAAATCTGCCACATTTTGGAATGACCTCACCTGAGAGATTGGCCCGATCTTCCCACTGCCCAGGGACCATCCGATCCTCTGGTCTGCCACACAACCATCAAAAGGGGCATCCTTGGCAGCAACATTTTCAGGGTCTGGATATCCTATCCAAATAATGCAAAATAGAGAGATTGCAGTATTCACATTTTCAGTTTCAATCTTCTTGTGCTCAATCTGATGACTTTGCAAGATTTTGCCTTTTCTGTTTAGTGTTTAAAATGAATATTACTTTTAATTTAATTTAGTTGGGGGACGTTGTGGAAGCGAAGGATGGTTGGCTTCTGCTCACCTGCTCGTGGTGTCTTGCCAGCTGGAAACAAGTGAAGGACAAAAGGGGGTTACATTTCCTCCTCTCTTGCACAACTATCTTTTTATATTTTTTTAAAGGAAATCAAAGCCGGCTGCAAGGCTAGTGCAGATCACAAGCCAACAGAGGGCATGTTAGATTGCTAAGAGGCAGTAGATTCAGTGGAAGCAAACTTCTTATTGACTTCATCTCTTTCTGATGCTGAATCTTCTGGATGTACATAGATGGAGGGAACTAGGAAGCCAGAGCAGGAGGGAAGGTTATGAACCTTCTCAGGATCTTGGAGGAGAAACTTGTGAAGAATCCTATTGTCCTGAAAGTCCTCTGTGGAAATCTGTCAGACAAGCAAATGTTTTCAAAAAAAAAAAATCATAGATATCTGGCTATCATTGAAACATAGGGCATGCCATGTTTTGGAAGAACTATACTATTTAAATACCAATGTTTGTGCGACTCTATTTGCAGACCATTTTTAAATTTCAGAAATGCTTGTGATTTTCACAGGCACCTTTTCTGGGAGTCATGATGATAGGCAGCGTATGAAAAATGTGCCCCCCTCCAAATTAGGTGAGACTGACCTGTGTTGCTCTTTGAAATGATCATTTAGACATCATTAAGAGCATGTCCTTATGCTCCTCTCTTCAAGTTTCCCTTTTCAGCCACGTCTACCCTTCCTCCCACGGGAGTCACTCAAGGAACATTTGCAGCCTTCTAGGCACTGTAGAGCTTCCTGCCCCTCTTGCAGACTCCCTTGCCCATGAAAGAGAGATCCAATCATCAGTTCTTTGCATTCCTCCCTCCCTCCATGTTGCTGGCTTGCTTCCTTAACATTGGACTTCATGGAGGACTGTCATAAAACTGGTAACCAATCCAACTGTAAATTGCTTGATGAATCTTCTTTGAAGACCTGCCAATAATGCTAATCTTCAAAGGGCTGGATCCAACCCTGGAGAAATGCATTTGTGAAGAGCAGCAATGTCTGTGACTTTGACAAAGGAACTGCTGACTTGCATCACTGTTTGTCTTTTGATGTGAAAGAGCAAATCGATTTATAAAGCTTTTCTTGCAGATGTAAGATATGATTAGCATGCAGAAAGACCTTTCCACAGTGCCATTTGTTTATTTAGCTGCCTCTGCAGTTAGCCCTGACTGTGTAGACTTAATTAACACACACAAAGCAAAAGGAAATAAAGACTAGACCCACGACCACACAATTGTTTACTGTTACGTTATATGTCACCCTCCCCCAAAATACCACTTACATTTTAAAGGCAATATGTAAAAATATGCATTCAGGCAACATTTACAGAATTTAAAGTCAGTTAAAGTTGTCCCGCTAGCATGGTACAAGGAAAAAATGCTTAGAAATAAAAATACACAGAAGTCTGACATGCGCTCATTTTGAACTCAGTGAAACTTTGGAAACCGGGACATAAAACTTATTTTTGGAAGGATTCAAGGGTCTTCTTGGATAATCCTTTTGGAATTCAAAAATGTGTTAACGTTTTTCGCAGAGAAAATACATTTATTTCAATCCCTTATGTTACTTTCACTGTTATATTTCTTGCATTCAGGCTTCATTGGCAAGTCCTGAAAGAAGATTTATCAAGCAACTGTCTATTCTTACACAGAAATTTTAACTCATTGTGTATTTTATTTTTTTATTGCTATTTCTAGTTATTTTTTTCAGAGAGAATCTCTCTCTTTTCGCCAATGTTTGATGCAAAGGCAGATGACTCTTCTTAAAGAAGTAGCATTCAAATTAACCCTTTCCTTCTTCTCCTCCTCTCCTGCCATCTAGTCTGTTTCAAAAAATTGTTGGGGCTTCGTACAAAATGCCCCTTGGATGTTTTCCTGAGGTCAGTAGACTTTGTAAAGCATCCTAGGAGACCTGAATCATCCTGCATTTCAAAGCCTTTCCTGCTCTCTCTCGTGGAAATTTTAGCTGAGAAACAGACTAGCAAGAAAGCAAAGATATTGGAGACCTTCATGTCAATAACAAATGATCAATGGTAGTTGCTGGAAAATTGACATTCAGTGAGCAATTTAGTATATACTCACATACAGTTTTGCTCTTTCTTGGAAAAGGAAAAAAAAAAAAGATCAAAACCAACAAATTCTCAAAATAAGAGGTAAGGCTAGGCAGGATAACACCTAGACATATTTAGCATGATTATTATTTTTTACTAATTTACAAATTTACATGCTAACCAATAGTTTAGTGCTTTCTTTATATGCAATAGAACCATAAAAAAATCCCAACCTTAATATTTTAATTTCTAACTAAAAACAAGGAGAGCAAAGGGAGAAAGAGAAAAAACACCGTGGAACTAAAATTGCACCTATAACGTTGATCTATTAATTAGGCCAACGCTTCTGTCGCCTGAGAATATCCATTTTCTTGCACAAATGCAAGCCCAGTAATTTGATTTACCCAGGCAACTGCTTCTGTCGGTCATTCGTTTATCACATATATCCTTTCCTTCTTTTGTGAAATGGTTCATGGACTGTCAGGCTGGAAGTGGAACAAAACTGCCAAAAGACAAGAGTGCTGCATTGTTTTGACAAAACAAGAGTGATTTAGGAAAAAAATATATATTGGCCCTTCATCTCTTCCTCACTCTTGAGAAAAAGATCTGACTGAGTTACAAGCCCCTGGGGGAGACTCCAGAGTCAATGAGGAACCCACTTCGCAGAAGATGGGGCTATATTTCAACTGTTTATAGTAGACTATACAAATGCACACATTTTCCCTTCAGAAATGCCCATTTTTTTCTGAGTGCCCTTTTGTTTTTACTCTTCTATGGATACTTGCTATTGAGTCTTCTCTAGACACAGAGGAGTTCTATCGGATTCTCACAATACTTCCAGTGTCTTCTAGAGCAGTGTTCCTCAACCTTGGCAGCTTTCAGGTGGGTGGACTTCAACTCCCAGAATTTCCCAGCCAGCCTTGCTGGCTGGGGAATTCTGGGAGTTGAAGTCCACCCACCTGAAAGCTGCCAAGGTTGAGGAACACTGCTCTAGAGCCTTCCAGCCCAACAGCAACAAGAGGGACAGGCTTTTTGTTTTCAGTGATTGGTGGAGAAATACCCTCAAGTGATATCTGGTAGTCCTGCTCGCACTCATTGGATGATATTGGACCCAAAGTGAGCTGAGAGCCTCTCCCAGATGCTTGATCAGGAGGTCAACAGCTTGACTATTTGAGTGAGAGTGGAGAGGGATGTAGAAAGTTCTTCCATCTTTCCCACCAAAGTTAGAGTTAGAGGGGCCCACCAGGTCCACTTCTTGTGCTGTGAGAATGTGTTTTTAAAAATCATTGGGTCACATTTAAAAAAATAAAATAAAATGTGGGAAGAAAGACACTGTTTGCTAGCCTAATTATGCTCTTTCAGGAGTAGCCAATGATTCCTCTGTCCCGTGTGTGTTCTGAAAGAGAGAGGGCAGCAGGGCAGGGTCTAGGGACCACCTTGCTCAAATTGTTCTGGCCTCCTGCAGCTGGCTTCACCCAGGACAGAGGCTCCCATTCATTGCATGACTTACTGTACGGTGCCGATTAGCGGGACTTCTTACATGGCTGTTTGAAGATGAGGGAGAGATCTAGCTTTCCGACACTGCATTGAGGGGAATGCAGAAGCATTGTTACCTCTGACAATTGCATTCCCTGTTTCATTATGGTTATTTTTACAGTAAGTATGGACACCCCAGTGGTTGGTTGGTTGGTTGGTTGGTTGGTTGGTTGGTTGGTTTTGTTTTTTTGGTCTGAAGCATTCTTACCCCATGCTTCAACCAAATTGGCTCCCACAGCAACTTATACACAATCAGTGGGAAAAGGCAAAGGTTTACAACTTAAAAGACAGGGGACACCTGGGAAAGGATGAGGAGGAAGATGAAAACAAAGAAATGCATGCAGCAGTTCAAGAAGAAAAATAGTGACTGGTAGGAGACCCGTCAAGAAGAGGAGGCATCTCATGGAGCTGGTCTTGGACAAGTGTGATGAACTTGTCTCCGTTGTCCCTCTGTCTCCACCTGATGACAGGGCAGTGGCCTGGAACCCCTGAAGAGGGATTTGGTTTCTCAGAGGGAAAACTTCAGCCGGCTGGAACTTCCAGTTAAAGCAAGGAAGTAATTTGCCATCTCAGAACTGAAACTTTTGGCCCGAGAGAAGAAGAGAAGCTGTGGAAAGCAGGAGCAAGAAAGTAGCAGTTACAAACAGATTACCGATAAAATACTGTGATAAATAAATAAGCAAAGTAAAGATACACAGAGCAAAAATTGAGAGGGAATTTTATCGAGAAATTTGATTTAGGGTTTTTAAAATCTCTGCTTCCAAAAGTACACTCTTCCTACCGATGAAAGCACTCTCGCACTCTTGGGCCACAAGCGCCAGCCCTTTCGGAAGCGTGAGCAACCCAAGTACACGGCGTAGGGCTTGCGATTGAGCAGCGCGATGTTGCTTTCATCGGACTGACCCCCCCCGCCCGCCCCCCCCGATGCCAGGCGCATTTTCAGAAAATGAAATAGCAAACGGCTGTTGGGAAGTGTCCTTCGTTTTCCAGAAAAGAAAAAAAAGCAGAGAAATTTTAGCAGAAGTAGACACCACCTTTTGTCTCTGGATTCTTTGTGGCTGGCCACATCCAACGCCAGAAATGGTCCCACAATGCCAGATGTACCAACCGTTCCCAAAAGTAGTTTTTGGGCTGTGGAACCCTTTATCTTACGTGGAAACAGAAATCTAGTTCCATGGTAGTACAGTCAAGCCAAGCTCCGCTTCTCGGTGCCTTTGATGACTTATTTATATAGTTTGCTTCATATCAATACAGAAGGGGTTTGCCCCTGCCTTATTTGAAACCTTTTCACAATACCTTAAACCAAAAACATCTTTCCTCAGTCACAGAAGGCAGCCGTGGGATCCTGGAGAAAGATACAGCTGCTTTAAAAAGCCCCTAGTAGATGCTCTGCACGCCAAACACCTGCTTTCCCTTCAAATCCAGGGTGCTCCACAGCCATATTGGAGAGGGAAGGAGTTTCTAGAGACCTCCCCTAGGAAAATTATTTCTTCCCCCCTTCCCCAACAAATTGTAAGTTGTGGATCATCTTCCCCCTCTGTTTAGAATTGCTTTCAGATTTGCAATATAACCATTTGGTGCTAACAATAATTTAAAAGCATTTCTGTAAAGACACATCTTGACCTTCCTCCTTAGCCCATACTATTGTCTGTTTGGCTTCTAAGGGTATATAATTACATTTTAAATGGGTTTCCAAACATCTTTGTGCAAGCATGATGATCCCATTTAATAAAGCATTGAGAAACAAAACATATCTGAATAAAATCTTTCTTCTGAGCAATTCAGTCAAAGTGTATCTTCATGGAAGGCAAGAAGGATAAACAAGATTTTGAACAATGCAAGTGCACTTTCAAATGCGCTTTGTTGTTTTCTTTTAATTCACTAAAATTAATCTTATAGATGTAGATGCCAGATTTGCATTAATTAAAACTCTACTGTAGAAGCCAGGCTTAATTGCAATCAAATTTGCTTAATTATGCATGGCGAGAGATTCCCAAATGAGAAAGGTTTTAGTAAAGATTTTTGTTTTTTATACTGACAAAATAAATTGAAATTGTCATTTTTTTGTGTTTTATGTAACACTTGTAAATAATTTGTGGAGCACCTTAAGTCTTCTATGTAAAGCAATGTTATTGCTTAAGTAATTATAACAATCTGCATTTTTCATTGTTAATTGTCGGTGTCAGCCTCATTAATTTTAATTTACAGCCTGTAATGAAATTAAGAAAATTTTATGCTGATCTGCTGAAACTTGTTTCATTGTAAGTTACTTAAGAAAACTAAAGTTTTTGGAAAGAGTAGAATTAACAGCGTGCACGCTGTTGATCACAGTATCAAATTGCTTTCCAAATAAAAGGCAGGTGTGTGGCCAGGTAATCCAAACCGCTCTTCTATCCTTGGAAATCACTTATCACCCTGAGTGTAGCAAAGTAGGATAGCAAAAAGCAAATGTTTGTCCCGCACGGACTTGAATCAGTGTCCCCTGCTATGTCCCAAGGACTGGGTGGGACCACTGTAAGCTGACAACAGTGCAAAGGTGTAAACGCCATGAGTGATGTCGTTCACATTAGTTGCAACGATGCAGTGATGTTGCCATCGTTGCTTGTAGCAGACACCCCACAATAACCAAGTTGAGCATGTTGTGTTTTGCAGCTGCTGGATCTTTAACTGATCTGGTTTCAGTGGGATGAGAATGCAGACCATGTATGGGATACGGTCACCAAGCTTTGTGTAACTATGGTGTTTTGGAAAACAGCCATGAGAATCATGGAAGCCATAGGTATCAATACTTATTCTACATGTGGAGTGACTGCTTCATATTTTAAGTACCTAATATGATTCCTGCTTAGTTCATAAATCTGTTGGGGGCTCAGACTCTTCATGGCAATTGCCTGGTGGGAACTACAATGCTGCAAATATCTGGATCCATGTCATTTCACAGTAATCCAACAGGCAGCAAAGATTTAAAGTAAGGGTTCTCAGCTGTGGGCTAGGGATCTCTGGTGGTCCAGATAGTCCCTGATGGATATACCAAAATAGAAATAGAAATATTCCAATGGCCAAAACCTGACCAACTTGGTGTTCTTCCCTTAAATCATATGACATCCTGGTATTCTTGCCCTACTTTTAGCAAGATTTCTACTAGGAACACCAAATTCTTGTGATGTTAATTTAATTATATTTTAATCATTTAAATATTGTTTATTCAATTTTGGGGTCTCAAGGATGCCATCAGGGACTCCTATGGGCCATGATGCCATGGGCATCTTGGCTTAAGTGGTGGTCCTCAAGAACTTTCACTGCTGTACTGAAGTAGTTCACATAACAGAAAAGCTTGGGAACCATTGATTTAGAACCTCACTTGCCTGGAATCTTCAAGCAGTTATTCCTGGAGCTCAGTAGCTGAAGAATGGAAGAGATGTTGATGTCCATAGTACAGGTGATACAACTTCCATTCACAATGGCCTGAATATTAAAACAATTAAATTCAATTGTCTATCATCTGATATAGTAGGATTCTTGATGACTTGCAGGATTTGGGGTAGGATCCAAAGGAAATAGTCATGCTTTCATTCTTTTGCAGTCCATCATAACTAAGTTCCACTGATTTCAGTGGCTCTGAAACATCTCTTACTTCTTCTAAATCCAAACCAACTGTATGTATTCTCTATCATTCAGTTCAGGATGTAACTGGGTATTGTCTTGAATTTTGCAGTACAATTCCAAAAGGTTGCCTGATTGTGTTTGCAAATGACAAAAGATCCAAAACAGTTTCCAGAAAATTCCAGAGCTATATACTAGATGGAATAGTTGTAAAAAACCCCAGAAGAAGACAGCTTTCATGCTTTACCCAAAAAGCCCCCTGCATGGCTGGCTGTGAGCCAGGAGTCAAGGTCAATCAAAATAGATTTGACTTGAAAAATGAATGTGCTTCTTGAGACTGCCACAGGCATGGCTAAACATTCTTGTTCATAAGATAGCTAAATTTTTGCACAGATGCTGCCATTCTACAACATTGCCTGAAGTAACTTTGTGATATTATATTATATTATATATATTATTTTATCATATGGTCATTCCAGGAAATCTGCAGAGAGGCAGATCCACAGATTTGTTTAGTGTCATGTGAGAATCAGGACTCTGGCTGGTTTTTTTATTCCCAGTAAGCCAACTCATAAACTAAAAACAAACCCAAGTTTACAACTTCATCAAGTTGGGAGAGATCCCAGTTTGCACTTCATGTTAAGCAACCGTGGATTAAGCTGATAGGGGTTCCTTAACTACACTCATGAACAGAAGAAGCCACGTGAGAATGGGTGACATGCAATAGCACAGGGTACAGTCATGACTGAACACATGAGAAAGTGATCCTCAGCATTCTGGCTTTGATAATACATGTGTTGGGATGGAGCGGTATACACCGATGCACTCCTTGTTAACGCTGATTATCTAATTCAGGTTCAAAACCATCCTGTTTCTGTATTTATAATCCTTAAAATCATTTTATGCAGAATTCTGTATTACAGAAGGAGAAAGATGCACCTGTGATCTAATATACGTTGAAGGCCAATTAGATTGAAGACTCTCGGTCATTAGATTGTGGGCATCAGCTGTGAGACTCTGAGGTTATGTAGAAATGACTGGGAAACTTTATTACTAAGTTGGTAATAAAATATATCCCTACTTGGGGATAAACTTTGACTGAATGTTTTTCTGGGAAACAAAATTCCTTTGATACATGTTGAGTTTATGGGAGGAGGACATTTGCTAAACAGGTTCTCTGAAATGGAGAATCAATACATTGATCCTGTAAAAGTTGCTTGGATTTTTGATGTCCAGACTGAGATTTTTCAAGTGCCATAAATCATTGGCATCAAACATCATCCATCATTTTGGGAAATGTTATATGAAGTTACTCAGATTGGCGGTCTTCAAATGCCATATATCAAATGAGAGCTTAGAATCAAATAAAGTAGTTAATAGAGGAGAGCTTGACAAGGACATGTAGTTAGGTCCGAAATAAATTACAGCACTTCCCAGACAAAGGAAATTAACTTGTCTAGTGCTGATTGTTTACAAGGCATTTCACTGGACTCTAGAAATCATGGGTAGTTCCAAAGAAATCATCTGGAGAACAAAATAATGTTTTATATTATTATTACAGCCACTCATGTTCCACTCTACTGTAGATCCAAATCAGCATCGATTGTAATGACAGCAGAAGGCCGGATCCAAGCAACAGCACGTTTCTCTCCCTCCAGAGCGCTCCAATTTCTGAAAATATTAATAGAATGGTAAAAGAAAGTGAATCTTTGGATATTACTTACTCAGATTTTAGAAAAAGAACTTTAGGAGTCGTCCCTCATAAAAGAAGATTAAAGTCCATAAATTCTTACAGGAGGAAGAAGCAGAATCTTGTCTTGGATTAAACTGCAAGCAGTAAATAGATACAGCATCAAAATAATAGGATGTTAATAGAATGGTGATGAAGGCTGCGATTAAGAGCAAGTTTATGAAGTGAGTCATATGCTGAAGTGGGACCAAAGACTTCAGGAATGGGGGGAGTGGGGGAGAGGCGACATTTCACAAGGACGCAAGCTTGCAATAATTGTCACGTCAGCTCTACTGTTATGATTTTGCCTGAAGGACAACCTCAGCAAAACTGGTTGACCTCGGAGACTGTATTGCTTCAATATTTGGACTATAATCCTAACCCTGGTGGAGATGATCAAGCCCTTCTTTCCCATGGAAAGGAAATGCAATCATTTAATTTCATTTCCTTATCGAATGAAGTGAGAGTTGTTGCCCTCCTCTTCATATACTCAATTATTTATTCCTAGAGAACCATGGATTTGGAAGGGAACACTTTGTGCTCAGCGCAGGAACCCAATTTTAAGGTCTTTCTAAAGGCCAGCAGGATTGGGGCCAACTGAACATGGGAGGATCCAGGGGGCGGGGGGCGGGGGGAGACCATTCCACAGGGCTGGTGCCACTGCTGAAAAGGTCCACCGCTTGAGTCCCATCAGGAAGCCGGATGGTCCGATGTTCTGAGCAAGTTAACGGTTAGTGGATCTACATGTTATTTTACATTATACGTAAAAACCACAAATCCGTCTCTTTAAAGCTACATGTGGATGAGGGAGATGTTACTTTACAGCAGCTTAAGCTAAATCATTGGGATTGTGGAACCAATTCATGCTATTACACAAGTGGAAAAAAAATAAAGGATTTTTTTTTATTATTAAAATGTAGAGTTTGGGGTTTTTAAAATAGAGCGTTAGGGAGAAAATGTTCCTTCCACAACAGTGCTGGCTGAAACCACAATATACTGCAACACAAACAAACATTATAATCACAAATATCAAGGGAAATTTAGGCTAAAGAGTGATACTGGGGGTGGGGGGAAGGAATCTGACTGTGGAAAATTAAATTAATAAAACATTAAAGCCTTAACAAAGAAATCTGCTTTCAATTATGACTAAATCGCTTGCTTAGCTCAAAAGAAACATTTCCAATGCTTGCATTTATTGGTATTCTACAAAAGTGGGAGCATTATAATGAAATATGCATTGAAAAGGCCAAATGCTTCCCAACACCTGAAGGTTTCTAAAAAGTTTTTACATTTATTTAACTACAAGTTGTTTGCCCCCTTTATAGAATTGTGCCTCTATTACCAGCGATGCACTTTTGTCTTAACGTTTTTGTGAAGCTGAAAATATCCATGGAAATGGCAAACCCTGGGCACTGGTTCCTTCGTTTTTAGGGGCTCCAAGTAAGAAAGGCTTGGATTCCAGAAGAAGAAGGGGTGCAAAGACCCCCACAAGCTTCTCTTCCTGGAGGGGGCCAGAACCTGCTTCTCGCCCAGCAACGTACCCCCAGGCGGCCCGGGCCGCAGCAGCTCGGGGAGAGATGCCATCCATTTCCTTCCGACGGGTGCTACGGAAAAAACCCCATATCCCTTTTGCAGATAAATGCCCTCATTAATCACTCCAGCAACTGGAAAGTCAGCGAGATCCACATGAAAGAGCACATGAGGTGCTAAAATTGGGTTTGAGTTGGCTTGAAGACACGTATTTGGTTTAGACAGTTTAAGAGGCTTAATATTAGCAGCATGGTGTAAATGTCCACACCTAGACTTCCCTGCCAACTTTGTTGGGAATCCAGTTCCTCAAACTCCCAACCAGCTGGCTGAGAATTCCGAGAATTGGTCTCATCACATCACACCGGGATTAGTTCAAGCAGAGACGGTACCCTCGTAACATCAGTGGCTTGGCTAAGTTAAAAAAACGTACTCAACAAGCAACGTCAAAGCAAATTTTGGTGTGGCGTTTGGTGAGGTGGCCAGCAGCTGCCTGCTTCCTCCTTGGCACTGATCCTAGCATAGTTACAGTGGAGTAAGCCCACATTAGGACATACTTCCAAACCAAACTGTGCCAAGCAAGGAAAGGAAGGCGCTCCCCTTCTTTGTCTGAAAAGACCCAAGTCCATTCGCCTCGAATAAGGGTGGCATGACAAAAAAAACGGAAAGGCTTGCCTCTCTGCATTTTAATCTCTCTTATATCCAAGGAGCCCTTCAGTCCCCTCCGTGTCCATCTTGGCTTCTTAGCTTGCACCATCCCACCCGACGCTGTAGTGTCTGCATCAGCTGACGGTTGCTGCAATGTGGCACGGGACCCTGTCAGGCGGGCACTCAGGGGATGGTATTGCTAAGCCCAGAAGCGGTCCGTACTCCAGTGAGCCTCTCGTTCCACACACTGACCGGCCCGTCATGAGTGCTTCTGGGGTGTGGGTGTGGGTCACAACCAACAAGGTGACGGGCTCAGTGTCACGGCTGAAGCCCCACCTCATCGCAAAGAAGCACAGGGTTTGGATTGCAACGCCGCCCCTGCCATCTTGCAGAGTTTGACCTGCAGATGCCGTTTCTGTCGCTCACGTGCAGACCCAGCCCTCTCTTATAATGCCATGTCAAACAACAACCTTCACTCAATTGGGGGTCATCTATTCATTGATTTTCCTTTAAAGCATGATCGCACGTCCCTCCTCCGGTTCTGCCCAGGGCGTTGCTTTTAAATCCCATTGACAAAACAAAGCGTTAATTTTAAAGGAATGCATATCTTTGGTGCATTTTTAATCTTCAGGCAAACACAAAGACATTATTTTTGTCCTGCAAAAAAGTCTGGGGACCTCTGACAACAGCCACGACAGCTGTACTAATCAAAAAAGCAAACGAGGCCACAGCGGACGGTTCTCTGACCATAGAATCAATTTTCCACTCAATGCATTGTTCATTTGTGGAGACTTTAATGCTAGAATTGATTTTAACAGCCATTACAGAAATACTTAAGTCAAAGGGCTTGCAACCTTTATTTATTTATTTGTTTGTTTATTTTAGCATGACCAACTGAAAAAGTGTATGGATATGTGGATAAATCAATATGTATGATTCACATCTATTTAAAAAAATCTCTGAGAATCATGCCCTGCTCATATAACTGAGCATTAATGGTCTAGCAACTATCAGTTTGCAAATAAAGGGAATAGATACTGGTCGCAAAGTGATCTTTCAAATGTTATAAAATATACCCCAACTCAGGTAAAGAAATCATAGAAGAAATCATTAAAGCCTTCTATGGAAAAAGGCTTCGGTATAAAAAAAAGATGATCTTTGATGTCACTCAAAATTACTCTGGGCACTCCTGCACGTTACTAAAGAGATACTGTGCCCTTGTGACAAAGCAAGCAGAATTTGGCCCACCGGTCTATACGACGGGGAAGCTTAATAAAATCTCCAGTCTTCCCGGTCACGGGCAGTGAAGCAAAACTAGAGCTGGACGGGGAATTCCCCCCAGCAAACCATTTCACGCCAGCATGGTGATGACTTCAAGTGACCTCCCAAGATGGAGATGGGGAACCTCAACCCTGGCGGCCGCTCATTGCCAGCAGGTCTTTATTATCATCTCATGGTTCTCTGGCCACTGACCAGGCCCAAAAGAGTTTTTTGCCTCTTCTATGTACAGTAGCAAACAGGGGTGGTGGGGGACACTTCTAACTACAGTGGAGATGAAAGAGTGTCTGAGGGTGTAGCTAAGGCACGCATGGCCTCCTGAGATTCTGGGGGACACCGGAAGTGACATCACAGGAAGGGGTAGAACTGTGGCCTCGGGGGACAATTCCTACCCTGAACCCCTTTCCTGAGCCATAAAGACTGGTCAAAACCAGTGCCATGTCAAAGTGAATGGATTTCAGTACTATTTATTTATTTATTTATTTGTTAAATTTATATGCCACCCATCTCTCCCAGATTTAGTAATGTTCTTGTACTTTGGAGAGGAATAAGGGTGATGATAGAATCAGTCCCCCCCCCCACACACACACACACACAATTTTTAATCTTGCCAAAACATGAGGAAAGGGAAAATGTCAGTGTACCTCAGGGTTCTGCAAAGGGGGGGGGCAAGAGGGTGCTGAGGAGTCCATTTGATCTCTGAGAAGTCTATTCCTATTGAAGAGGAACCAAGATGCAAAATAGAGGGCCTGACATCTGTAAAGACTTCTAGCACCTTGTTACTGCTTTTATCTCTCAACATCTGCTGCCTGAGGGACCACTGCACTCTGGCTGGCTTTCCATGAGCCTCTTATCCAATATGAACTTAATTCGTTAATTAATTATTCTGATTCTCAGGGCTCACCCACCGAACTGAATTCATGTAAGGTGCTAGGCTAAAATGTGGTTGGTTTGCTCAGGTTCTGTGGGCACATGAATACAGCCTTGGGCCCAAGATCCTCAGGTAGGCTGAAGAAGGGCCAGGAGGTGAAGGTCCTAACAGGAATCCAGCAAGAAGGAAAAAATAAGAAAGCGTGAGTGCTGCTCCCTTTTTTGTAGGAGATAGCAGGCTTCCTCCTGCTCGACAGCGGGATTTCGAGTGAGTGTCTGAACTTCCTTAAACTAAAAGTTGGTAAAGAGGAGAAACGAGGAAGGGGTTGGCTCCAGTGAAACCAAAAGGACGATCCACACCCTGAAAATCCCTGCCAAACCAAAACATGTAACTTGACACAATTGTGCTCTGAGCTTCTAGGCTTCATTTGCTGCTGCTTGCAGGGGAAGACCTTTATAATTAAAATGTGTAAACCCAGGAGGCCTCTTTTTTTTTATTATTTTGAAGAAATTAATACTCTTAAGGAGTGCTGCTGGGATCATAGTGTGTTGGAAGCTATATATTACCTATTCCCTTTGGGAAACTCCCCTCAATAATTATAAATATAAAATTACTTATAATGAATAAATGTTTAATAGCCATTTAGTTGGCCCTCTGAATTATTCTGTAGGGTCTCCCGTCTTTTCTAGTTGGACCTTATCTTTAAGAGAAGCCTGCAAGACAGGCTAAAACGCAGAGAAATAAGGCTTCAACTCAGTATGATTTTGAAAATCTTACAAATGATGGTGCCAGGCTCCTGATGAGTAATAATTGTGGGATCATTATTGAGGCTATAAAGCCACTCTTTCTTCAGGGCAGAAATTTGAAATTAAATCATCCCTGATGGATGTCTGCTCAACTTCTGCTTGAATACTTCTAGTGATGAGAACCATCCACTTCCCTCAATAATTGCTTCTGATGTCGAAATGTTCTCATGATTAGGCATTGTTACTAATATTCAACCCCAAATTTGTCTTCCCATAATGACAATGATCCTGTGTCCGACATTCTGGGATAACAGAACAGGCCTTGGCCTTCTTCCATGGGACATCTCTCCAGAGACTTAAAGGCTGTTATCATTCTTAGGTCTCTCAATTTCTTACTGCATGACTTAGGTGTGAAGGCTAGTTTTCAGTTAGATGAGAGACTAATAGATGTTTCCAAGAGGTGCAGGTTTCCTTCCATCATAAAACAGACAAGTCTCTTCCCCTTTTCTTTGAATTTGCCTATATATTGATTACTCACTTGGAAGTAGAATCCTTGCTGGAATTCTTCTGCTGATACTTTAACCTCCTCCTTAATCAACTTTATTAATCAGAGTTCTGAGAGACTTATTCTTGGGATTAATCAAGAACAGAGAACCCAGAGACTAGTTTCCTGTAGCTTGATAATCTTCAGTGCCCTTTTTCTGAATGTGTTCCACTTGATTTTAATCCTTCTTAAAGTGTGGTACCCAGAACTAGACTAAGGACTTGAGATGGGGTCTGACCAATGCTGAATAAAGTGGAAAGACTATTTCCCATGAGTTGAAAATATACTTCTACTGATGCAGCACAAATTATCTCTGCCTTTTACTTCTGTAACCACACTATACTGCTTATTCATATTCATTGTGTGATCCCCCATTGCAGTACTCTTTTCACAAGTGATATTACCAAGCCAGTGTTTTTCATCTCATACCTGAGCATTTGACTTCTTTTTCTGACAAAAGAACTTTGCAATTGCCTGCATTAAATTTAATGATTTTCAACACACTTCTCCAATCTACCAAAACGATCCTCCCCCCACTTCTGGCATTCCAATCAAGCAATCTAAGTTGGGGTCATTTGAAATTTGATAAGCATTTCCTCTACCTCCTGGCTGAAGGCACTGCATACATGTTGGAATACTGGATCCAGAATAAACATAATTATTTCAAAAAGAAAAGAAATAAAGGAATACTGGATCCAGGAGTGAATCAAATAGAAACCCACTGAAAACCTCCATTATAAATTGAAATGTAGATCCATCTCCTTCAGGGCCTCCTTAACTGGCTTCCTAAGCAGAATGTCATGAGTTCTTTGCCAAATGCTTGGCAGAAGTCAAGAACTTTCATGTTCTCCTAGAATACTGTGGGCATCCTGTGTAGGGAACACAAAACACTGAGGGTGTATCCAGACCAAGACCTTCTGTGTCAACATGGGGAAGTTGTTGGTGGAGGAGTTAGTGCCAGAACATCCACCCTCCATCGCCTTCTAAGGAAGGAAGGTTTAGAAGTATCTTGTGCACCCAGTTCTGTCTGAATTGGGGGAAACTCAACAATTAGCCTCTCATTTGCGTTTAGAGCTGTAAAAGATACTATATGAATTGTGTACTAATATTAAATGCAAATCTGATAATGTAGCAGCAGATTTACAGGGTTACAAATTTAGCTTCTGGCTTTTTTGTTTTTTGTTTTTTTGTTTTTTGCTTTATCCCCTTTATTTCTAACATTTCTAACAGGTCTTAGAAGGAGAAATTGTGAAATAAGGCCCCAGGAAGAAGCGTAATTCAGTTGCGGGGCTGCTGGATGTGATGAGAGCATAATTCACAGGTGATAGATAACAGAAGGTAATTTTATGGTTACTAAGAATGAGTTTGCATTTGTTGGGATAGTTGCTATATAAATTTATAGATCTATTTGGTATGTACAGCATTTTAAATTTTAGTGGCAGTACATGAAATGGTGGTGGAACAACACGTCTATAGCAGGCACTGAGACCCTTTTAGGAGCCACTTACAAAATGTTTTGTAATTCAGCATGAAATAGGCTCAGCCCGTTGTCGCAAGCTAATTATAAATCATGTTCCTTGGAAAGAAAGCTGTTATTAAGTACGGGGTGTCTGTGTGTGTGTGTGACATTGTGTGTGGTAAGTGGATACGTTTTCTCTTGCCCTTTAATCGTTTGGGTCAGGCAAAATGGTTGAGAAAGGTGATGTTTCCTCTTTCTAGTCCAAAATTATTGGGTGTCTTTTTTCACACTTATTACACTTGCACTGAATTCTTGTTCAGGAGTTTAAAGCATTGTTTGAAGTTGGCTGACAAGCCATCATGTCTTCCAGTTTTCTCTGTCAACCCTGATGCTGTGAGGGTTCGGGAAGAGGATAAAGTAGAATTTGGGAACCAGAAACAGTGGTACAAATGTTGTGGTAAAAGGGACTCTCAAAGGACCAATGGTGGAATGATTCCCTACTTTTGGTAATGTTGGGGAGACGGCTGCTGGGAAGCGATTTTGAATATGGCCTCTGGTTAGCATTATGTGTTTATTCATTTATTTAGAAGATTGATACCCTCCTTTCGTTAGAATTATTCTCAAAGAAGATTACAATACACTTTGTACTGGCATTTATTGATAATCAGACAACCATAACAACAGCAACAACGAAATCCAGAAAGAGGTAACCTTTTAAAATAAACTATTAAAACTTAGCACCAGGATTAAAAAATAAGAATTATTGAACCTTAAGCCAAATTAAAAACCATAACTAAGACAGCCAATCTGTTAAGCAAGTACCATATTAAAAGGGAAACTTCATCCCTGTTTTCAATCATTTGTAAACTTCCCAGAGTCGCTGGGAGTCGGGCAGCATATAAATTTGAATAACAACAACAAAAATTATAACAATAACATCTTTCCTAAATTTAGGTTCCCAAGATTTTAGAGTCACCCTTATCAAATTCAAGTACAATTCTCACGTCTTAAGAGCATTTGTGGTACAAGAGCTCCTTTTCATGTTACATATTGATTTGTTCCCTGCAACAGGAAGGACAGGGGTTTTTTTGCTTTTTTTTCATTCCTCAATTTTCTTTTTTTTTCTTTTTTTTTAAGGGTGTACAGATGTTGCGGTTGGATATGTATAAAGTTGACCCACAAGAATATAACAGACTCAGTTTTCCCTCACCAGTCCCTTTCAAACTTGGAGTCTTTCTTAAGCTGATATTTCTTCATAATGCCTGTATTTGCTCAAAATGGAGGCAAGCAAAAGCTGTAAGATATTCCATTTTATTATTGACTACCAGACCCATATCCATTTGAAATTGGCCAGTGTTTGAAGCCAAGATGTGTCTCCTTTTATTAGTACATTTCAAATGGAGATAGGACACCAATTTATTTCTGGCTTTATGCAAGTTATCTTGAAGTTAGGGCAGACCTCTCTTTTCTTTTTGATGAGGTCTGGTCTCCAAGCATCATTGCTCTCCTGGCCAAAGGTATAGTACTGTATATTTTTCTTCAGCTATGCAGTCTAGAATTTTATTATGGACAGCTAATACGGTACAGGGAGTGACTAACTAGGAAGCCTAGCTAGTTAGGGAACCAACTAGATGGTGGATTGAGATTCAAGTCCCTAATCAGCCATGGAAGTTTTCTAATTGATCCTAGGTCATCTTATGGTAGGAATGAAGTTGAAAGAGGGAACACAACATATGTTGCTTGAGTTCCAGGATATAAATCTAAGAAAAAGACAACTTATTACTGTAAGTTGCCTGGAATATTTATTGCTGAACATGTTGGCAGCACTGAGAACCCAAGTATTGTAGAAGCCGGGCAAGACAACTGTGCCTCTGAGAATGGGTGTGAGTGTTGCATGTAAATTCGGCCGACAAACACAGTGATGAACTTTCACATAGTTCTACCTCTTCCTAGAGGTAACTTATGAAGGGGACTGAATAGTGAGTATCTGAGGCCCACGAAACGCTTCCTCCTTTATTCATAAGCCTGCCCAAAATGCCCAGGCCTGTTGGGAGAGACTTCAACTAAGAACAACTGACTTCATGGTGTAGAAAGCCCACAGCAAAGCAGGAAATGGCTGCAATCTCCATGCACAGAACTTCACCCTCTGCTTCCCTCCAGCGCTTAATCAACTGGGAGGACCTTTTATTGCTCTGTATACCTCAGTGCTAACAGCACTATGGCTTAATTACATTGTTTCATTGTTGTGTTATTTCCACTGACATCTCACTCTTTAACTCCTTGTACTATTAAGGAGAGAAGTTGTTTTTAACGTCACGAGAATAGGATATTAAATTGACCCAGTTCCAATCAATAATACAGGTATATCCTCCCAGGGCCTGCATGTTCACTAAATATTTTCACTTTGCTCTCTTTCTGCTTCATTGACAAGTTGACCACCACCTCCCCTCACTGGCTGGATTTATGGGCGACGTATACATGGGTGGGAGTGGAAACACAACATTTAGAGTATCAACAAGAACAATAATAACCAGTTAAATCTACATACAAAAAGAGAGAAAGCAGTAAGAACAAAGGACTATGTGTCAATGGCCAGGTCCAGCGTGATGAGCAATAGTGAAGGTATTTGTTAGGGCTGTGCAGGCTTCAAAACAGACTTGGCAGAAATGCCCTGGACTTCACCGGAGCTCACAAGCAGCATAACTCCTTCCCAACATCCAGAAGAGCTACCCAGAGAACCTCTGATCATGGGGATGTAAGAGCAATATATATCAAAAACAGCGTGTAAATAAGCCATTAAAACAATTGTGCTGAGTATCTGCTTTGGACTGTTCGGCATAATGTATCAACAACCACATTCAGAAATTGCTATAAGGTGTCCATGAAGAAGAACTCCGAGAGACTGGTCAAAGGTCTTTCTGTTCCAGCATTCGGCTGCTGCAGTCAGCAACCGGACACATCCAGGGCACCAGCCAACATGTGGTGGTAGGACCTTCCCTGCCTTCGTGGTCTCATCCCTAACTCTCTCTAACCTGTTTTTAAAGCAGCCCTCAAGTGACAAGCTTGAAAGCTACATAAGCAGAAGATTTAGTTAGGAACAAGAAAGCAAAGGTAACTCTCATCCTAAACCCAACATAACTCAGCCAACCAATGAACAGCTTTAGGCCATTCCCCTTCTGAAGCTGTTTGCTGGCACAGCAACTCACTGTCTGAGTAATTGGGTGTTACAACCAGTACCTGAGGCCGATCGTTCTTTGATATTTGAAATGATGGAACTTTGCAGGAAAAGAAGACAAATCACGGTGCAAAGTCTTCTGCACGCTCACCATGGTGAACACTCCTCCTGGTGGTATAAAGTTCTGTGCAGGTCTTGGGCTGATGAATAAGGGAGTGCAGCAAATCTCAGTCAAGGAATCTGTGGTTAGGGCTGTGTCAATAGGCTGGAGTTTACGTTCAGCGGTTCAAAAACAAACACACGCGCATCAGCAAAAGGAAATCAGTGGAATCATTGACTGACTCATGCACATGTGCCTTTCGTATTTCCCCGATATCCAGACTGGAAGGAAAGAAAATAACCTTTACTGTACTGCAGGAATGAACAGAACTAGATGATTCATCTCTGCGAATCTGCTTGTTGAATTTGATGGATCATTCTTAAAAGCAGCGCCGCTAATCTTCAGGTTTTCTTTTTTAGGTTATTCACAGATCAGTGGGTTTTCCGGCTAATACGAGTCCTGATGCTCTTCTCCCTCCATACATGGTATTCATCATATCTTGACAAGAAAAGACCTCCAGTCTACAAATGACCTTCACTGAAATAAGACATGCAAGTGACTTCCTTGTGAAAGAGAGATTTTAGGGCTGAATCAAAAATACTAATTAGCACATGTATACACATCCGAGGCTGAAAAGCATCACCGCTTTGTTCTGCATTTGGGAATTCTCTCAAAGAGGTATTGTTAGCGCTGTTTGTTACTGCTGAGTGGAAAATGATACAAATATTACCTCACTTTATTATTAACTACTAATTCAACAGGAAAGAAAACCCATGTGAGGCTTTTATCATTCTGAAATGTGCTGCTGCCTTTAAAATATTTAGGTCTTCACATTAGTTCTTGTCAATCTGGGAGAAAGTGATGCTTGATGTGACTTGTACATGGGAGCAGAACAAGATAAGATGCGGTAACCAGAAAAAAAGTGCTAGTCACTCTCTTCAAATAGTTATTTTCACTGGGAAGTCAAAGAACTAGGAAAGTTAAACCCAGTAATATGTTTTTAAAAGGAATAATTTATATTTCAGTGAGCATCGTACTGCCTGTGGGGAGGGACAGTTATAAGGCTGAGAGATGATTCTTCCTTCCATCAACTTCCATCAACTACTTCTTTCATCAACTATTCCTTCCATCAACTACTCGAAATCACAGCAGGTTGGCCAGCATTGACAACAGGTGTGGTTTATGGACACTGGGGAGGAGATAAGAGGCCTATGGCAGGCATTCTTCGTTCTCTTGGTGCAAAGAGGTGGTGCGTTTCCATCTGTGCCTACCCAAAAGGATGGATGTCCCACAGAAAGGATCTCACATAGAAGCAGGTCAAGCCCTGTTGTTTATTATCCTAGAGGGCCAGGCATGGGATAATTAGATAAAGATGCAGAAAGGCAGATTCCAGTTGACTATCAGGAAAAACATAGGAACAGCAAGAGCAGTTTGATAACATTCCCTGAAGACGTGGCAGGTTCCCTTATGCCAAAAGCATTCAGCAGAGGCTGGACAGCCATCTCTCTGGGATACCCTGATCTCGATTCCTGCACTGAGCAGGGGGTTGGACTCAGCAGTCTCAACATCTCTTTCCAATTCTGGGACTCCATGAAGAGGAAGGAAGGAAGGAAGGAAGGAAGGAAGGAAGGAAGGAAGGAAGGAAGGAAGGAAGGAAGGAAGGAAGGAAGGAAGGAAGGAAGGAAGGAAGGAAGGATACCAAAGTGCTCTGAAGTCTCTTTCAATGTCCCTCCCTTTATCTAACCATGACATTATGCATGGAAATGATTATCTGTTCCTTCATCTCTCAAGGATTAAAAACCATGCTCCAGATCTCAGAAGTGCATCCTGAGATCTGCAAAGAGCATTCGACAATAATTTGAATGACTGATTTGATTAGTTTGAGGGTGCCTTATTTAAGAATAAGCCTGAATCAGTTTAATTTTTGCCATCTCCATTTTAAGGGTTTCATGTAGCAAGGCAAAGACTTTCCTCTAAGAGCTTACATCAGAAGAGATCTCGTGGGCCATAAATGCCTCTTGCAGTGCCAGGGAAACGCATACATACAGTACATGCAGATCTATACGCATGCACACTTCGGAGCATGCACACACATACACACCCAGAGTCCCTTGCCTATATGAGACAGCTGAAATGGTTAGAAAGGGAGGGTTAAGGGCTTTACCACCCTCTGCTTCTCTGGCCCCTTCTGAGCTACCCAGGCTGCAGCCACGCTATGATCAAGGCGCTTTACAGAAACAGAATATTTCAGATAATTGCCCTATTAACACCAATTGCTGTAAAAGAAATTCTCCACAGCTGCAAGTTTAATAAACTAGGAGGTAGAAACCCAGCTGGGACAGGATGGGAAAAGCGTGCCAACTCAGGGGCTGCTACACCAAGGGCTCCGCAGGACCCCAAGTTGTCCTATACCATTTCTTGGATCAATTATTAACCTAAATGTCATCAATGTCACTGGATCTACTTTAAGAATGACCAAGCCTGGACCTCACATCAAAGGCACTGTCTTTGTGTGTAAGCCCAAAACTGCAGACAGGCCATTTTTGACTCCCAGTACCCTTGTCTACTTCAAAGGTACACGATTTAGCCATAACTCTAGAAATGATAACTTAAAAAGAAATTGATTTCTTTGGTTCAGTGTTTTTGTGTCAGTTGCTTTAGTCTTTGGGGTTTGCAGCTCTCATAAATTAATGGAGCAAGCCCCCTGATACAGCTTAATATTACAAAGCGAGCTAAGAACTGCACTGTTGGATAAAACCAGACGAAGGTACATCTAACCCCCAAACCCTGTTTCCAAAACAGCTCTTGAACTGCCTCTGAAAAGTTGCCCAGATGCGTGATGGCAATAGATTACCCTACCCTTCTTCCTACTGCAGTTTTTGGTACCCGAACGGTTTGGCCATTATCTCCCAGTGATCCTATAATCCTTAAGAAGGGTTATGATGGCTCAGGATAGTGGGAATTGTAGACCAACAATACCTGGAAAGACCTTGACCTTCTACATGCAGTAGAATGTAGGCATCTGCTTTTATGGCCAGATGTATGTTTTCAGATAACTTGCATTGCACTTTGAATCCTGTCCGGGACACGAGGGGCGCTTCCACTCCACCACCGCTTCCACCTCCCAGTCTCTGACAAAATGGTTTGAAGGACAAACATTTCAACTCTTTGCAGGCCTCTGCTGACCAAGGCAGAGCCAGAGGGGTCATATTTGTTTACGTGTGAATTTGCTCACAATCAGTGTTTGCCCTCGCTCCCCCCAACTCGCCCCTAGGTGAGTGCAGAGAACGCTGTGGTGCTTCGCTACTACCAGTTATGGTCTAGCAAAGCTTTCATTTAGTATAAAAGAAATAAAATAAATCACTCCCCTTCGTCTTTTCAGGTCATGGTATGCATCTGTGTGGGACTTGCAAAAAAGATCTGAGAAGCGATTATGATGGGAAACCATGTGTGTGAAATAGTGGGGGGAAATGTGTCGGAATCCTCCAAAGGGGGTTTTCCAGTCGCCGTCCTTCCATTGTATTGTAAGGCCCCTGTGAGGTGTGAAGTTGAAACGTTGCAGTGCTAGTTGACAATTGTGTAACCCAGTACTTTTCCCAACAGTGGCATGCCAGTACAGTAGCTGGATTGAAACTCAAAACAATGCATCAGCTGATGCTGGAAGGAAGAGGACACTGAATTTCTGTGTGGTAGCGAGCAATAGCTGGGTTGGACGGTGAGGCCAAGCAAGAATTCCTGCTGATGAGAGATGGGCTGCCTATAAGTACTGCAAAAAAGTGAGTTCAGTGCTGGCAAGTTACCTGAAACAGAATAAAAAATAAATAAATAAATTGACTTAGCTCGAAAAAGCAGACAATATTATAAAAACAAAGATGGTTTTAACATGGTGCCAAACTGTGATGTGAAAGTTCTCAATGTTTTGATTTATTCATCAGTATCCATCCATGGGCTTACCCTTTATGAACTGTGATGTTGTGGTGGTTTTGTAGTGAAAAGTTAAGTCCTGAAGGCAGCTGGATTAAACATCCCAAAATCACAGGAGTGCATAGATCAACTCAAATCATTACAACCAACTGGCAACCACTGAACGGTGATATGGCAGGATATCCTCTCATGATGTCACAGCGTGATGGGATATTAGTAGGTTGATTTTGACAGGTGAGACCTAGAGATGTCTTAGCCATGAAGTTCACAGGGAAACTATGAATCAGTCAATGTTGGAGTTTATCTAACCTACCCAAAATTTCATGTGATAGGCCAGGCTTGTTCTCTTACTCCATCATCCCCCTTAATCTTACAATATTAGCCAGTCTTGTTCTAGGAAATAATACCAACATTCTTGTTGAACAAAAGTACTAAATCATCACACCACTGTTCTCTTTCAGCCATGATAAGCTTTTGGGGGGGGGGGGCGGTGTCAAGCCCAGCTAGATGGTGACTAACCAACCTTTGTTCTTACCCCCTCTTATTCTAAGTTGGGGTTACTGGGCTAGAGCTAACTGGGTGACTTCAGTCTCTCTTTGGGTCCATCCAACCTCACTGGACTCTTGTGGGAATAAAATGAGGGAAGATCTCCCCCAAGTGTATTGTCTTGAGCTCTGTAGGAAAAAAGGCATTTAAAGAAGGTATAATTCATTAAGTAAGTAGATATCTGGCTAGGGGAGAGCACAGAGCTGAGCTTAGCCATCCTGAAAAAAGCTAAGCAGGATCAGAGCTGGTTAATGCTTTGGTGGAAGAGACCAGAAGGTCTTACAACAGGAGGCGAGACCAGGACGTGAAAACAAAAGCAAGCAACAACAACAAAGCCAGGAGAGGGCAGTGACAACCCACTTCTCTATTGTTGCCAAGCAAATAACAGGAGATGAAATCACCAGGAGTTGATCTCAACAACTTGAAAGAGAGAAGACTGCTGCTGTAATAGGTAGGTGTTTTCTGGGTAAATCTCCCTGCCTGTCTTACAGTAAGGAAAAATCATAACTCGGTGAGATTTCGCATTGCAAATGGTTTATCAAAAAACCATCTTATCTTAAAAATCTGTTCTAGGTTTCTTAAAAAGTGTCACTTCTACATGGTTCAGACATCATTTGAAAATATTTGTCTTAAAAAAAAACTTTAAAAACATAGGAAAGGGAGAATTTGGAAAAGAATTGTTGGGTGAGAAAGTCTAAGGTCTTCCCTTTGTTTTCAGTGGTCCTCATCTGGGCTCTGCTGGCCACATCTCATCTTTAGAGGAGGAAAAGTGGCAGAAAGCTGGAGAAGGTGGAGAGGACCCATTGCCAGTAGCGCCTCCAGTGTTAGAGGAGGTAGGACGCAATGACATCAGGGACATCATAGTTAATCGTGAACAACTGCAGTAGCCGTGCACCACTTGAGGGAATTATCATCTACACTCTACCATAATACGAAGAAAAGCTGCCTTACCGGATTCCTCTCCAATAAGTAGAATCCCCAAGGTCAGCTGCATGCTGGGAGTGGAACATATGTATGCTCTGACCCTGGGTAGGCTGGGAATCAGTTCTCATCTGAGACGAACTGGGAGATCTCCTTTCTCTCTGCCTTCTGATTGGCAGAAGACTTCTCCCATCTTCTGAAAGGTTAATGGGAGGAACTGTGCAAGGAACTTGTCTGGTCAGATCAAGTGACTAATGGAAGAGCAAAGATCATGTCTGTATTTCCACTTCCTGGGTCATTTGGCCCAGCGAGATGCACAAACCAAACCGAAATTGGTCTGGAAGTGGAACAAAACCTCAATGTCACTTTCCACAGTGGAACCCAGAGCCACTAAGTACGGCTGTCTTTATGGAAGAAAATCCATGCGCTATTTCGCCGGGCTCAGAGCACACAGAATACGACACAACTGTGCAAAGAGCTCTATTTCATGATAATTAAAATTTATGGTCGCACTTTAGCAATAGGGCAATTCTAGGAGATACAATTATCATGAGATAATGACCATAGCTTGTTAAAAGATGTACAGGCAGCCAAATGATTCTAATGAAGCACTGGGGGGGTGGGGTAAAATTATTTCACCGTGAGCATACTTCTCCCACAAAGTCTGAGCAGTACAATGTGGGACTCTGAAGAATGAATTGGGGGTGCTGGTTTGGGGTAAAGTGATAACTGCCCTTTGTACTCAAAAGTCGTTTCTCGTGGAGTCCGGAGCTCTCTGGAAGCCTCAGCACTTACTGACATCCATCTTCCGTAAATGCTTTCTGCTCCTTCCCCATCCTTGGTTTCATCATTTGAATCCCATAATAAGCAATCAAGCATGACAATCAATGTATACCTAGAGGATAGCTTGCGCTTCTCAGATGGTAGAAGTTGCACAAACTTCTGTTTTCCAAGGCATCTGAGAGGGGAAATAAATTCTTTCAAAGCACTGGCTGTCACTTATCATTGCTTAATTGGTTTGTACTTTTTGAGAAGTTTGCTCTTTAAATAAACGCAGAAGGGAGTGGGTGCCACCATATGGCACGCACGCAAACAATCTACCCTTTTGATGGTGAAACATCAGGATGTCAGGCTAAAATAACTTTTCCTTAGAAATGCAAACCAAAGGAATCCCCCCCCCCCCATAGAAAAAGGTTTAGGGTCACTAGTGGGAGAAGCAAAGGGCAATAAAAAATTACTAATTCTGCAGTGTTTTTGTTTAGGGATCAGAAGACAATTTTCAACCACTTATGTATGACTGAAGCCGGATTCCACCTTTTATATTCTACCTACTGGAAACAATTAGTTGAAAAACAAGTATTACTTTTTAATTATAGTTATAAAATTATCTGACATATTTGTCAAATGTTACCTGACATATTCATGGCTTTTTTTTAACTATCTATGTGATGCTTGGCACGATGCCACCATTCAATAATATAAAAAGTGTACAGTCTGAGAAGTTCAGAACGCTGGAAATATGTAAATACACTCCCATTTCTACTGGTGCTGAAATTAGCTGTTGCACGGGAGGGGAAAATGGGGCTGGGGGGAATTTCTTCAGTTCCATCATTTATACCAACACTTAAAAAAAAAAGGTCTTGGTTACTGTTTTGGCCTGAAATGGTCACATGGCTAATCCTAACCCACTGGAGATTAAGCAGGGAAATGGGATGACATCATAATTTAATTTCTTTCTTCTCTCTCTCTCTCTCTCTCTCTCTCTCTCTCTCTCTCTCCATAAAGTAAAAAAAAGAAAGAAAGAAAAAGATTACACAAAATTATAAAAGAAAAAAAGCTGGAAAAAGGAAACAAAAATATATGTATATTTACAGACATGCATATATTAATCAATAGAAGCCATGATTCATTACAGTTATCCATAGCTGATCTATATTAGTCAAGTCTGCAACCCACTGAATAGTTGGAGCCGTAGGTTTCTCCTTGTGATGCTGACCAGTGTATCTTTTGACTGCAAGTCCATTTTCTTTGACCAGAAGTCAACTCCCACATGATAAACTTCAAAAGAATGAATATATCTCCTTTAGTTATGGTTTGCTTCACAAGGAGAGAGTTGCACAAGAAAGAGACTAGCTGCCGCGTTTCCACTCTCAAGATTCCTCCTGTCCCTTACGTACTTCATGGTGAACTAAATTTTACCCTGGACGAGACAAGAGTTAGTTTCATGGGCCCCATGAAGGTTGGAACTCTGATTTCTGAGTAAAGGAGGTAAAAAACAGGAACTTCTCAAGAGGAACATTTGAATGGAACTATTTTATGTCACTAATATTGTGAGTCGCTTTGGAGACAATGAAAAAAATCAGGATATAAATCAAGCAAGTTAGTAAAAGCACTTGAGAAGGAAAGCCATGTAAAATAATGCACAACGAACAGTACAGGCATTCTGTTGTGAAAAATCGTTAGGGGAAGGTGGCATTATGATGTCCAAGAAAGATAATAAACGAATGTGAAAGATGCTGAATTTCTGCACAGGATAGATATTATTGTTTCAGATGATTTATAACAGTCAGATGATGCATTATAATAAGTATATCCAATAAACCAATACATACCATATTAACATCTTGATAGTCATTCATAATTCATCGATATGGGCCTTTAGTTTTAAAAATTGATTTTAAAACATTCATCTATTCCTGAGACACAGAAGAGTCTAAAGTATTGCCTGATTTTCTATATTTCTTAGGTCATTCTGATCCCAGTAAGAAATTTCCGTAGAACCCAATAATGCATAAATAGAGTCTTAATGTCGGCATCCATAGCCAGCTAACAGTCAATGCAGTCTTTGATTCCAAGACAAGAGGGAGCGTTATGCAAAAGCGTTTTCTTCCAAATTCAGTATTTCAGAGAGCTGGACACTACTCTTCAACTGCTCTCAGGTTGCTCCCAGGTAGAGATATAGAATAGGATTACAGACAGCACAAACCAAATATTCTGGACTGCTAATAAACGTATGGATTTCTGCTATGAGATATACAGTAGATAGATGTAGACATAGACATAGACAAAGATATAGATACAGAGACATAGATGACAGTGTTGATTCTAATAGTATTAGAAATCTAACAATTACGTAACAGATAATTTCGGTACTTCAGTTTATGAGATTCCTAAGACATATTTCAAAAGCTTGATCAGTGTTTGGTGTACATTAAAAAAAATGAAAATCAAACAAGGATATAGAACTAAAATTCCTTTTCCACGGAAATAATGATATACATTTTATATGCATTTTCACCTAATACATGCATTTTTGCTTACAGTTATCCCCCATGCATGTCCTTTGATAAGCTACTTGCCTTAATATATGCATTTTTTATGCCTTTTACCCTGATCTGTGCATCTTAGTGTGTATTTTTGTATAGGTAGTTAAATTGCAGAAATGCATCGTGAAACTTGGAGAAGTATGAAAAACAAAGGGTCTTTGTTTATCAGGTTCTGTATGAGTGCAGCACCTTGAACCTTATGCCAATTAAAATGTAAACTAAAGGTATTTCCCGCTGCCCTCTTTAATTCTGTGAATGTTGGAATAATGTTTCTTACATGGTTTTCCTTATTTCAGATAATTTAATGGAAGAAAATGTTCAGGGACTCCTGAGTGAGGTGGGGACTTCCAACTAGCCCTCATCTAATCTAGTGCCTCCTGGTCATCTGGCCATTGCTGTTCATATCCATGGTTGAGAGGAAGTCCTAAAAGGGTCCCGCCTCACCAAAAGGGGCACTTTGTAGCCATGTGGAGATGAAAAGGGGGCAGAAAGCGGTCAGACCCATTCTTCATGGGGGCAGTTACCCCCAACTGGGCCACCACAATGTTGTTTTTTTTAAGAGGCAGGAAGAGGGAAGGGAAGGGAAGGGAAGGGAAGGGAAGGGAAGGGAAGGGAAGGGAAGGGAAGGGAAGGGAAGGGAAGGGAAGGGAAGGGAAGGGAAGGGAAGGGAAGGGAAGGGAAGGGAAGGGTTCCACTCTTCTTTGAAGCATCAGGACAAATTAAAAACAGGGGGTGAAATCCAGCCACCTGGGCCATTCTGGATTATGCGCCTTGAGCAGAGAAAAGTGAGTAAATTAGCAGCTGAAAAGCGAAGCAGCGCTCCATTTCCATGGCATCCATTCCTTCTTAAGAAATGTCTGTATCTGACAGTCTGCTAATAACACATCTGGTATTTTGGAAGGCATGTGTTTTAAAATGCTCATTCTGCGGACGGTGAAACTGTTTTTGTAGACCTAAGATGATACAAATCTATAAGTAATGTATTTAATGAAATACTAAAAGAAGTACATCACATTCAGTTATGGTAACTTCTGTGCTATGAAAGATACCTTGTACTGCACTGGGTATATGATCATATTAATTGCATTAATAAAATAAAATAAATGAATATGACTACTACCCCCAGTCAAATCTGTCAGAGGGCCAATCTAATTTGGGAAAGCAACTACATGTGAAAAAAGAGGGGTACGATTTGAATGAATGGTAACTTGTTTAAATTAAGCTTGCCCGTTTCTTTCTTATTTGTTATCCCATTTTATACAAATAAAGATGCAAGCAACAGCTGCAAAACATTCCCTCTCACGCTGCCAGTGAATCCATGAAGTCCTTCAGAGTCAAGCTCAGCTTGAAAGAGATCTGTCTTGACTTTGTTTTAGAGACCTGACATTCTAAAAACCCTCTTGGGGCCCAGATAAAGCAACCTTTCATTTAAGTGAGATAATGATGCAAAAATCTGTATACACAAAACCACAAAAAACTAGAGGCTTTCTGAGGACAGAGCAAAGTCTGCGACATTCTTCCAAGAAAACTGGACCTCTAACATCGTGTGTCACACAGCTATGCTTCTTCTCTTTCATGCCATCTGAATAGCTTCTCTTATATCTGCTTAAAAAAATAGCACAACGTTGCTGTGTCTCCCGGTGTATATTTCTCTGTACATCCTAGCAGTTAGCGGGCAATTTCTTAAATGTCACTGAAGGAAAAGGGAAAAGGCACGTTCATTAATAATGTACCCTGTTTCGTTTCACCATCCCACGAGCCTCTGTTTTGCCACGTTGACTTAATTGCCTACGGCAGCAACTCAGGCCTTGTTTCAGAACACTCCATGGCCAGGAACGGCTAGAGCTTTGTGGCGTGAATGCCCTGGACTCATAGCAAGAACAGCCAGCTAACCTCTGCAACAGTTCTTGAAATGAACTAGAACTAGTTCAGCTACAACAGCACAGCACTTTGACATGATATTAGAACATGCCTTGGGACAAAGAATCCTAGTATTTATTTGTACTCATCAAGAAGCATTTTTCTTAGCTCAAGGGCATTTCTCACATTGTTAGTCTTCACCAGAACTATGCATTATGGCCACAGGGGTGCTATAAAATGTCTCCCCCGTTCCCCCAAGTGTACCCTTTCCCTCTTGGGATGCAGCTGTCAACAGCTGGTTGGCTGAGACCAGTTGCAAGCCAGTGGAAGAACACCAGGTTGGGAAGACCATCTTAATGAGTGATCCTATTCGCCTCAGGGCAGGTAAATACGACTTCGTATGTTCCCGTTAGGGATAATCAATAGAGAGGTATAGAGAAAAACAATATGTATGCATGTGGATGAATATACATCTCCATTGCTCAGCTGTATCTGGGCTGGCTTTTTAATCAGTGAGGCCTGAAGGTGGCTCCAGCGGGGCATGTAATATGAAGCTCTGAGCAAAGCATTCACTCACATGCAGTTTACCAAAATGCGTATTTCTCGGCCAGGAATGCCATGAGAGTGCATGGTGATGTGCAAGTCATGTTTGTTCTCAAAGAACCCAGCCCTGGACTACACAAAGACTTAATTTTGGCAATATGTTCTATGTAAAGCTTTCCTTGAAAAGTCTTCAGAGGTTTCCTTCAGTCCAGAATATGGTGCAAGGGTGTTAATGTGCACTTGTCTATGGTTTGTGTTGCATCTGCAAAACTGGCCGTTTTGCTTCCACTTATACTTCGGAGTGTTGATTATTGTTTTTAGAGTCCTAAATGGCTTGTTTTCAAGACCCTGGAAGGACTGTATTAAATGCAGTCGTCATTCCGTTCCCATATGAACCTATGGGATGGTCAGAGGGTGTCCATTCGGAGACCTTGAGGCCTCTTGACCTGTTCTCTGAACACTGATTGTTACTCTGACTTCAGTGTTTCTGTGTCAGTTTATTTCCTGACTCATCTCATATGTGTTTCTCCTGTATCTTAGCTACCTGCATTTTTAATTCTCCTATGTTTGCTTGTTCATTCATTCTTCCATTCAATTTGTAGAGCTGCCCATCTCATATTTGTGACATTTCCCCTTCATTGTACTTGACTGGTAAATTGCTTGTGCTGAGTATGTTGTGGGTTGTTATTTTGCTATTTAACACATTTTTCTGCTGTCCCTACAAAGTATGACAAGGTCTTGGGTTGAAGTCTATTATATTATGGGGACTGGAAGGGAAAAATGCAGGTTCACATCTTCATATGCACTTGTATGTACCGTAACTACGTAACATGTAAAATTTTATTTTGCTTTTCTGTGATTTGAAGACATTGTGACTCCACATAAGAGCTCAGGTGTTTGGAGGACTCAACTCAACTCAAATAGCTTGTGATGCCTACGTCTCACCTTCTGTTATCTACACATCCTACAGTGAATATTATCAACTAACTGTACAGCATTAGGTATGTCCCTTGCCTTGTGCTGACCAAAAATAAAGGTGGGATGACAAACAAATCCAACTGCTTCACTGAACTTTTAAGAACTTTTCCAGTCATTATTGGTTTGCCAAGCGAAGAGTTCGTTCTGTTTCTTTCTTACAAGACAGCAACTCTTAGCAAGCCTTTATTATGGTATTTTTCAAATTGATCACAGTAAACCACAGGTCATCCAACTTTTTGGTTGAAGGTCTGAGGAATTATGCTTGGTCTCAAAGTGAGACTTGTCATGCCTGTCAGATCTACTGAATCTTTGTGGGGTCACCAGGGCTCTGATTTATTTATTTGTTTGTTTGTTTGTTTCCCTTCTCCTTTCCCACAATCCTACACCACTAAAGAATACAAACACATATGCATATGTACACATCCAGAATGAAGATTTAGATGTCACATTTTTACATTAATCAATCAATTAATTAATTACAGTTAATTTTTATTTCTTTTCCCCAAACTTCCTTCTCTTCTTTTATTCTCACCCATTACAATGAATAACAACAGCAACAACAACTGAGTTTCAATATGCACGTGAGAAACAGTTTGGGCCTGATACAGAATTTCATGGCATGGCCAATAGTTGGGACAGAATGAGCAACCACTTTTGGGATGAGGGCTTCACCAAACACTCTGGGAGGAAGCTGACGGCTGGAGTTAGTGAAGCCCACAGGTCAGGCAAGGTGAGTTTGGAGATATTTGGAGATAGTTGGACTACAGGTTTTGTGTGTCTTTTGTCTCCCATTCCCATTTTTATCAATGAAATCAGAAGGATTTGGATTTGGGGGCCATGGGCAGTCTTAGGGCCACCAATTTGCTCACCACAACCTAGGAGAACTGAATAGTTAGTGAAGGCTAAGGTTGTGTTAAGTTGCTCTGCTAAAAATGGTTCCTACACATATGTGATGAGCATTCAGTCGATGATGCACACGCTCAGAAGTTCCATGATTTCCACTCACTACTCTCAGTGAAAGGACTTGACCAAGTCATCTTCTGTTGAGGTGTGGAGACCCAGTGGCTCTGCAGATTTGGACTCCGACTCCCATTAGTCCCAGCTAGCATGACCAGGGCTCAAGGACAGTGTTGTCATAGTTCATTCTCCCCTGATATCATGCCATTCAAATGGATCGAACATCAGCTGCCTTCAGGCCCAAGCAGCACGGCCAACATAGCCGCAGGGCTCACTCATTGTCTCATGAGTTCGGTAACTGCTTCCTGTAGTTGTTCTCATTCCAAACCTGAAGCTCTTTTGGGTCTCAGGAATGTTTGGGAAAGAGGCAGCTGAACAGCTCTTATATCATCATGGCTTGTCTGGGCAGAATGGGTAGTACCCCCAAAGGCAATCAAATGTTGTGCTTGTACAACTTAACCTCAATGTGTCTGCATCAGCATGACCTGCTGTGAAGAACTCTTTGCAAGTGTTCATTGGGAAAGTTTTGCAAATAATTGAAATAATTGAGCTGAGGGGAGTTTGCCTACTGCAGCTTTATAACGCTGGGGAAAGAGCCTTTTCCCCGCTGCTCCAGCCAGACAATTCTTACAGAACAACCTATAATAAATCAAGATCCCAGCCCCTCCTCCTGTCGTCAGTTCCACTGCTACACACCCATGGTCTCTCAGTTCAGTGCTCCCATTTAAGCTGCCAAGGATTCATGCATGGTTCACAATCCCATCTTGTCACCTTTGCTAGGTACCTAAATGACTCCATTGCAAATCGGATTGTGCACAAAAAGGATCAGAATGAGAGACTTGAATTTTTTGAAGATCAAACCCTTTGGAAATTTTACAACAGAGAATAACAAAAACAACCCCCCAAAACAAAATAAAATAAAGAATAACAAGCTCAAGTAGGATAAGATAATTTATCTTGATGGATGTCACCTTAGAGCACATATTATTCTGATCTCTCAAAGTGTTTTTCTCCCTTATTTCATCTCTGACATTCATTGTAAATTTAATGATCCACATACGATTTGCTGGTGTCTTAGGCTAGTGTTTTGAATCATGAAACTAGTGCTAAATTTATGTCACTGCAGGATCACTTAGTGAATCATTAAGCAGTACAGGGATTTTAATTATTGGGATCACACTGGACCTCGTCCCTATATAATAGGTTCTATTTAGTGTAAATTCTATGTAAAAATTCAATTTGAAAAGCAACAACATAAAACTGCATTATGTCACACTTGATACTGGGTTTGGGTGCTGCAGAGGGCGGGGGGGGGGCTTCCATTTTAAGTGTGGGCTGCATGGAAAGATAAGATAATGAAATTGCAAGTACACCAGGCTTCCACTTTTAAAAAAGCAGCTTCACCTCTCCAGCCCTAATTCTTACACCCTCAGGGTACTATTTGCAAAAGGTATTTAGAAATCCTAGGAGAACAGAGCTGAGAAAGCTGTTCAGCGTACAAAGCCCTCAGATGTAGATATTTTTTGGAGTCTCTGGGGCCTCAGGATCCAGCTACCAAATTTCAGTAACAGGAACACTGATTTTCTACTAGTACCATGATTTTTCATTTTTTTTTTTTTAATGCAATGAAACCCAAAGCCTAAAGCAAATATAATAAATCTCTTTCAAATCTCTTTCCCTTCATGGACCTCTCACCAGGATATGAGGGAAAAGGCAAAATAACATATTCAGTCTAACTTTATTTGCAATGCATTCCAGCAAATAGATTGCAATAAATATGAAGTAATCTGAGATCATCCAAATTCTTCCGAACTCTTCAAGGACTTTCATATTGTCAGTCACAAGTGCTGATACGTACAATTTTTTAGATACATGTATCAAGCGTCATCCTTCCAAATAAACTTGCATTCCATATTTTGCGCATAAGTCGCAATCCTATTCTTACTTTTAATGAATGATCTGAGTTCTAGATGAAATTGGATCGTCTTGGCCAGTAGAAGGGTTTAGACATAATACGCCATTTGATTAGCCTGGTGTTTTACCCAGCATGCTGTTCAAAGGCTGATGTGGCCCACAGCCCACCAAAGGCTGCAAAAATTTGGTCCCCTGTAAACATTAGGCTGGATTTTGATTGGTTCGGGCTGTCCTGCTGGATGCATTAAAAGACCTCGTCAGTTAGCAGATGATCCAGGAGCTGCTCTGAAACAGTTCATACCAAGGCTATGCTATGAAATGGGGTCTTCCTGCTCCAACAGCACACACAGAGGAAGAATGAAGTCTTAATTTTGCACAACGTAATCCATCCCCTCCTGAGGCACATCGGCGTCCAGGTACGCCGATATAGAGATAAGCATCCCCTTGATTCAGGAGCTAGTAACATTTGAAGAATGTGTAGGTTAGGGTTTATCCAGTTGCACATTTGCAAGTAAATGTAAAACATTTTCCATTATGACTGTCCTCTGGCACAACTACTGATTTGACTAGACCAGGATTGGAGTAAAAGTCTTGTTTTAAGTATATCCCACTACAAGGTCCTGATTTTTTTTTAAAAAAATGTATTACAGAAGGCACTGAAAAATTGGCTCTAGTTCTCTCTCCCCATTCCCATGCACCCAAGTCAAGCAGACATAGTTGAAAGAAACATGGCTATTATTTGATTACAGTTTCTAAGTCATCTTACCTTAAGAGATCTGCACCTAGACATTTTGTAAGTAGCTTATTGGTGATCTTTTCATTAGACTTTTTTTTTCCAAAGAGGGGGGAAAAAACCTGATCAGAGATTGTGTGCGCTTCAATACTTTTAATTTTGCAGGCCACTGGGCCTTAATGCGAAGGAAGGTTATTTGCAGGGGGTGGGAAATATGATGTGGCTTTTTGTTTAAAATAACAACTGTATGAGAAGAATTGCTGACATTTTGTAAAGTTCAGAGTGTGATTCAATATATTTCAAGAGGTCTTCATCAGGGCACCAGCAAGTACGTTAAAAGCAGGGAGAGAACTAGATATATTAAGCTGACCATAGACCTGGCATCTCCCTCTTCCTTGTAGAAAAGTGCTGTGGGTAGGAGGCCTGTAACAACATTTCCCTAGCCATCAAAAACTGTTAGGCACTCCAGCTTAATTTTAGTCCCATGTTCTTAAGGTCTACAGGGCAGGGATGCCCAGTAAGCAAAATGGCAGGAGTCATGAAATGGAAGGCTACAGCTGGTTGGTTGTTTTAAAACTTACTCTTGGTGTTCAGGACCTCAACATACTTTACACAAGTCTTCCTTCTTCCAGAGGATGGGACCACGCAGGTCCTTCCCCAGTGTTACAAACCATCCAGAAATGGTTTCTAGAACAGCCTAGTGTCCTCCGCATTCACCTATTATGGCTGGGTGGAATAATAACGAGATGTGGGAAGAAAAGAAGCCTCACATTTAACAACAAAGAGCCTCAGTTGTTTATAAAACAGGTTCAGGTCTGCTAAGAGATGGAGATCCACCACATCAGGAGGGCAAGAGACTTCCTGCTTCCTGTTACGTTTTGCATCCCTAGAATACCCCTCTAGATTTATCAGTCGCTGAGGGAGGCTTTTATTCTTCAGAGCTATTTTTTGCAGTTATGATACAGGAACTTGCAAACTTATACAAACCGACTCAGATTGCAGCCTTAAAAAAAAACAATAACTATAGAGCCACTACTGGTAGTGCTTTGTAGGAGTACTTTAAGGCTGCCAGAGGTCGTGTATGTAGAGCCCTCCAAGTACTTGCATAACCACAAAGTACTATAGGAGTGGGAAGAAAAATGAAAAATATTCACCCAACTTTCGCACTATTGAAACCCAGGATTTTGTTCACCTCTAATTGCCAAATGCTATGTAACGTTAGCTTCAAACATTTCTGGCATATAAAGTAGCAGTGATTTTTTTAAAAAATGCTACCCTTAATAAAAGCTAATAACTTTATACTTCAGTTTGAAACCATATGTCCTCTAATACCTGTGCACAATAGGGTGCAGCTTTAATGACTTCCTTGTTGTGCCCCTGTTGTAATTAAGCATTAAAGGACATATGGCATGTCAATGTCTTAGCAGCAAATTTTCTTGTTGAGGTTGTTTTCTATAGCAAGCATAACATTCTTTCAATGTAGTTTTGAGTGGAAGTGTAGAATTACATGTCAAATTCTTTTGCTCTCAAGAAAAGACGGATCAGGTGAATATTCTGCCTCCACAGTTATGAAAAATAGCTCTCCATTTAATACCAGAGTCATAGTTTCACCAGGAGATCCTTTTTAGTATGAAAAAATAAATAGTCTATATAACAATCAATCAGGAAAGCTTATTTTAGCATAAAGGATGGCTTGAGTTCTAGCCTACTGAAAAGCATGCCTTCCTTCATCTGCCCATAAATATAAAACACAATAAATCATAGGAAATACATTTTAAACACAGGAGTTATTAAGAGGAAAATTCACTAAACAACATCATTCTGAATCTTAAGTATCTGCTGTCTTTCAGATCAAATAATTCACAAGTCTCGCCACGTAGAAGATTGTCTCCACTGGGAGTGTGGTGTGTTCAGCATCTGAGAAGTGTGTCTTTCAAAATCCTGTGGCTCCCACAGAAAGGCCTGGTTTGATCCACAAAGATCCCCGTGGGAGGGTCTCGTGGTGGGGCTGCCTCCCAACGTCAAAAAGGGCAACCAGAAATGTGCCTGATGGAGAGATTTGCACAGGCCTCCTTGACGAGATGAGATGAGATGAGATGAGATGAGATGAGATGAGATGAGATGAGATGAGATGAGATGAGAGGAAGAAATGCAGTGTCACCTGAATGCCCACTAGCCATAAATAGCTGCTTTCAGATTGCAGAATCAGACCATGGTAACATTGGAAGAGCCCACTTCGGCCATCGAATCTGGGGATCAAAGCAAAGCATCATAATAGGTCACTGTCTAGCCTCAGCCTGATCACCTGCAGTAAAGGGAAACCCACCACCTCTTTAGGACCTTGGGTCCACTGACAAAGTGGACTTACTTTCTGGAAGATTTCTTTAAATTCGATTAGAACAACAGCAAACAGTATTGTCCTTATTTTGTGCCATGTCCTGTTATTTCCCACCCCACCCCGCTCCCATTCTTCTTAAGGTTAAACGCTCTCAGTTCCTTCAGTCTCTCTTTATAGTCCTGGTCTTAGTTTCTCTGATTATCCTCATTCAGGTGTGGTGCCTAGAACTGGACGCTGCACTCAGTGTGGAGAATAAAGTAGATTATAACTTCACCCGATACGGAAAGTGTGCTTCTGTTGCTGAGATGGAATGGAATTATGAAGGCCGAGCTCAGGAAGACAAACATTCTCTTAGCTCGCCAGAAGAGCGTGGGAGGATCAAGAGGATGAGGCTGGCGCCTCCCTGAGGAATTCACACTGTTGTGGCTGGAGGACTTTGGGATCTGGGGTTTCAGTCTGGGAAGATTCTTGCTAGAGGTTGTAGCTAATAAACATAGCTGGACTGAATTGGCATGGTCTCTTGGAGTTCCTTGGGCTAGGCCTGACATCAATCGGGGGTTTTAATCTGGGAAGATTGATGTCAGCCCTAGCCCAAGGAACTCCAAGAGACCATGCCAATTCAGTTCAGCTATGTTTATTAGCTACAATCTCTAGCAAGAATCTTCCCAGACTAAAACCCCAGTTCCCAAAGTTCTCCAGCCACAACAGTGTGAATTCCTCAGGGAGGTGCCAGTCTCATCCTCTTGATCCTCCCACGCGGTTCTGGCGAGCTAAGAAAATGTTTGTCTCCCTGAGCTCAGCCTTCATAATTCCATTCCATCACAGTTGCTCAGCCTAAATTGCATTTGCTGTTTTTAACAGCCACTTCACACTGCTGATTCCTCTTCAGCTTGCCCTCAGCTATTATCTAAGAACCTTTTCACAAGTACTGTTACCAAGCCAGGTACACCCATCACATACATGATTATTTCATTTTTGTTTCATAAGGGCACAACTTTGCATTTGTTCCAGTTAAATTTCATTCTTGGATTCTTCTCATTCATGCAGATCATTGTGAATGTTGTTTCTGTCTTCTGGAATATTATCTATCCCACCTGAGTATTTGTCATCTGCAAATTTCATCAATATTTATTCCACATCTTCATCCAAGGGGTTAATAAACATGTTCAAGAATATATAGTACAAGACCACAACTTGTGATATTTCACTCAATACCTGACTCTAATTAGATTATGAACTTTTGATGAACATTTTTGGAGTATAATTTTCAAGCCGGCTGGGATCCAGGTAACAATGGCACCACCCAATCTGCTTTATCTAGCCTGCTAATCCCGATGCCATGTGGTTTTGCTGAACTTCAGATGTATTACATTCACAGGTACCCAGTCAGAAAAATGAGAGAAGGTTAGTTTAAAAAGAATTTTCTTGACAAATCCATGCTAACCTCTAATAATTAGTACACTGTTTTCAAAATGCTTACAGACCATGCCCTAGGGTTCTCCTGGCTGTTGATGTCAGCATGACTGGTCTGTAGCTTCTTGGAGCCTCCATTTTGCAATTAGGGACATTTGTCTCCTTCAGTCATCTTGCATTTCACCTGTTTTCCAAACATAAGACCAAAAGATTCAGTCAGAAAAGTTCCTTCAGTACCTCGGATGCAACTCACCTGCCCTTTAAATATTTAAGGTAAATAGTATTCCTTCATCTCAGCCTCAAGCTTCAGTCCTGCTCTTCACAGGTCACACGCCTTCTACTCTGAGAAGACTGAACCAAAATCAGTTTTGAATAGTTCTGCCTTTCCTTTATTATGCGTTAAAATTTGCCAACTTTGATGCGCAGCTGGGATACAGTTGCTTTTCTCTTCCTTTTAGTTTGAACGTATCTGAAGTCATTTTTGCTTTTTATGGCACCCTTTGCAAAGCCCACCTCCTTCTGAATTTTCATTTTCCTAACACTACATTGACTCCTTCCTTCCTTCCTTCCTTCCTTCCTTCCTTCCTTCCTTCCTTCATTCCTTCCTTCCCCCTCCCCCTCTCTCTCTCTCTTTCTTTCTTTCTTTCCTTGTGCTTAATGAACTCCCACGAACTCCTGCTATGGAATTCTACTTATCATTAAATCATGTTTATGTGTTTCAAAAGAAGTAGGTTCATGAACCTCCTTTTCCTTCTCCTCCGTCATGGCCACAAAAATGACTTTATACATTTTTATTTTATTTTTGATAAAGCACTATTTAACATGTTGTCCAAATCTTAAATTTTAATCAATATTAATTATGATGCATTGAAAAAAAACTAGCTTCACTAGTATATTTTGGAATTAATTAAATTTAACAAAGTAGAGTTTGTTCATGATGTCCAACCTTAGTTTCTCCATTACTCAGAAGTGCATTTCTCATTGTATCTCTTTTTTATTATTAGGAATTATGTCCAAACAATTGCAAAAACTGGAGCTGCTGTTGTCCTGCCAACTAGGGACATATGCCTCTGATTTATATTCTCCCAACATTAATCTGTGACATGTATACAGTACAAGGTATTTTATAGTACAACGTAAATTTTGTATTTGTATAATTCTGCATAAATCAAATCCTTACTCTTGATACCATTGGTGCCTCTGAAGCCCTACAGGTGTTAGAGGCTTTGGAGGACTCCGTAGAGGCTCCTAAACTGGAACCCATTTTTACAAGAAAATGAAGACATTTATGAAATGGGCATTAACTGTTTATGTGTGCTTTGGCAAAATGAGCCTAAATGTTCTGTTTTCAGAAATTAGTAGATGTTGCCTTAAAGAATGTAAAATTTATTTCTTTTGATCTTAGAGTAAAATTAATAGAACAACAAAAAAATCCAATTTGTGTATATTGAACGTCTCAGACACCGATTAATTAAGACTGGATTTGAACACCCCGTTGCTAGAAATGCAGTTTAGAAGCTTGAATATTAACACATATGATTTGGACTTGTCCTACTATTGTTACCTTTTGGCTGAAATCCACAGGATTGTTAGCAGGACATTAGACTGATTATTGCTGGTGAGAGAAATAGGTTCTGCTTGTCTGTATCGCCACCATTTCAAATGTTTCGTTCATTCTGCCTGCATATAGAAATTTAAAAAATACTTTGTGGAAGTTTTAAAAAATTAAAACTCGAAACTTTGTAACATCAGTGTAATTCTGGGATTACTAAATGTACAAACCAATCTTAAAAGCATTGCAGAGGGAAACTCTATTAATGGTTTATGAGAATTCAGCTTTCATACAAGCCACTGAGTCAGGGAACTCAGTGCAAATAGTCAGATGAAACTGAAAGCAAAATGCTTTTTCTTTACTTAAAACCACCGGGGAGCAAAAAGCACTGGGATTTAGCCCCTTCCCCAAAGCTATCATTAGATATGCAGCAGCTCCCCACCCCAAAAAGTTACAAAAGCCTGTCCATCTGTTTACCCAGATGCTTTTAGATCCTAGCATGTCATTGCCAGCTCTTATCAAAGGATATCTGGAACATCTTTTTCATGCCCATTAAGGAAGCGAACGTGTACTGGCATCTTTGGACTCCATGTTCATAGTGAGGATTGCCAGCATTTGAAGCAAACGTGTACACATAATGAACATACAAATTCCACGGAATCCCAGATTGTCCTGTTATCCTGAGCAACTGAAGAATTCTTCGGACGCTGCATCACAGAGACATACCCCACAGTGGCTAGCGCTGGCTTCTGGTTGAATGGAAAGAGAATCGCTCTGCCTGTGTCACTGCTTAATTCACACGTGTTTTGGAGACGCATGGAAATGGAAGCTCCAAAGGGATTCTTATGCTGCGCCGTCTCTGCCTGCCGACCAGGAGAGACATTGAATAATGCAGACAGGACCTTCTATCATGTCTAGCTCTCCTGATACATGCTGTAAGAAGGGTAGGGAAAGTGTCTCTTGGCACTTCAAAGAAAACCTTCAGGACTTCAAAAAACTTCCAAAAAAAAAAGTGGAGTCCTCCAAAGAAGCCCCTGGGGACAGAGGGCCACACTCCCTCTTTGGGAGGATCTTAAGGGCTGCCGTGGGGAGGGTGAGAGGGCAGGAATAGCAGCTTTGCTTTCCTGGACATAAAGAGTTCTTTCCTTACATAAGTCAGTTGCCCAACCTGGATAACCTTAAGACGTGTGGACTTTAATTCCCAGAAGCCCAACCAGCATGGTGACTGCAGAAAGTTCTGGGAGTTGAAGTCCACACATTTGGAAGCTGTCCACGTTGGAATACATTGCACTAGCTTTTTAGTGGGTTTAAAGGAGAGAAGAAACACTCCATCCATTTCCACCAATGGTGGTCAAAGGAGCTGTAAGGATAGAAAGAAGAGTCTCGCCCACCTACGTCCTGGGGCTGTCAGTTGCCCAGCACCATGGAAGGCAATATTCCATCAAAATCTACTAATTTTGTCCTGCTGTTTAGCAATTTAGTACATATTATGCCCTTTACTGAAATGCTAAATAGGACCTTATAATAAAGATTTAAATCTGGGATGTATCCCAAGAAAAAAGTATTATTCTAATTACTCTCCCATAGACTTTCACATCAGGAAAGGAAGGGAATCCAGAACTGACTTTCCAGTTTCTTCATGCCATTATAAAATGTAAAGGGCAACCATATTTACAATACCGTGTACAGTTCTGGTTACTGAGGTTCAAAAAGGGGAAAACGAAATGATCAGTGGTGCTAATGGCCCCCACAGGTAAACTTTATAACACTGAGGCCTCCTTAGCTTAGAATAAAGGTAAATCAGTGACATTATAAAGTTTCTATAAAATGTGAAGGAAGGAAGAACTGCTAATGAAGTAATTAGAGATACAACGTTCTTTCATAGTATTGGAAGATCTTGGATTCGTTGAATTAAGTTCAACCTGGGAGATTCAGAAGAGGCAAAAAGAAGTACTTGAGGTTAACTTTCCATAAAGTGTCAACACAGATGGCTTTAGAAGGGGATTAGACACACTCATGGAAGAAAAGTCTATCAACTGGCAGCCTTGTGGTGTCTGTATTATCTATTGTATCAAAGCCAGCATCCTTTGCAGTAATGTCATGGTTGGGAATTCTCATCCAGCATCCATGGAAAATGATCAGTGGACTAAACAGCTAAAGGTTGGGCTACCTGAGGACCATCCACTATTACTATAGTAGCTCCGAACATCCCTCACCACTGGCCACATTGGAAGTGCAGCAACAGGTGGAATGCCACCGGTTGTTGGCTTCTGACACAGACTGTGGTTTGGTCAACCAACCTCTAACTATGTATTAAGACTGGGGGGGGGGGGGAGAGGATTGCTGCTGAAGTTTCTTAGTTCTTATGTGAACAGCGCAAATTGCGTAGGGTTCCCTGCTTGCCAGTAGCACAGTGACCATGTTTCTGGGCTTCCAAATGTACCCTTATCACATGAAAATAAGTTCATTTGCAGGGACTTGTATTTTCAAGTACGAGTTTCAAGAGTAAAAGAAGTTGGGTGTTTGTAATCTACATGACAAGTTTGTTGTTAGCCATTCCTGGTAACTGTATGCCCGAGTGTCTGTTTTGTTGTTGCTGCTCTTGCTTGGACTTGTTAGAATTCTGCAAATGAACTTGTGAATCTCTCTGCAGATCTTAGGTCCATCCTACAAAAACTACAGGAGACTCTAATTACAATTTAATTACAATCTTGGTTGGAAAACTCAGCAGGACCGACAACTACTGCCCTTTCAAAGTCCCAGAAAACCAAGTCAGAACAAAGCTTGGAGAAATACTATTTGCCCTGGGAGAAAAAAAAAATAATGCAAACTTGCCAACAATCTGCTGTTTCTCCACAAGTGATAAAATCACTAAAAATAATGTGGGCAACACATTAGACCCTTTGCAATGTTTTCAGCATGGAGCATTTCTATCTGTTATATAAAGACACTTGAAAGGCAAAGGAGCTTCAATAGCTACGATACAGCAGCAAGATACAGCTGTCTCTCCTGGTCTGTTTTTATGGCCTGCTGGGGGTTGCATCTGTGCTGAAATTAACAGATCCATGTTAACTAGTTGTGCACATTAGTTGGATAATCTGACTTTAGCTGCAGCACAAAGGAGCTTAATGCAGCCTGAAACCATTATTATATTTATTTTATTGCACAGATCTGCTCGTTGAGTATCTCAGGCGTTAACACTGGCCCATTCAAATCTTAAATTTGCTCTCAACCGGCTTACAACTATGTCCAATATTTTTAGACATGTCCTGTTCTAGATCTTTAAGGAAAAAAATTAATCAAGAATAACAGCAAGTCTATTGTGAACTGGAAATATTAATTCCTGTGTGTGTGACTTCACATTTTCATATCTTCTGGGGGCTCCTTATCTATATATCTATATCTATATCTATCTATATTGATAGATAGATAGATAGATAGATAGATAGATAGATAGATAGATAGATAGATGATAGATAGATAGATAGATAGATAGATAGATAGATAGATAGATAGATAGATAGATAGATAGATATAGAATGGGGCTGAGTTAGTGACTATAGACACCTAACTTTAGGCAACCTGTGATCCTTCACACCATTACATGAAAATCGGGGCAATTTGTTTCATGACTTTTTCTACATGTTCTATAGAAACGAAGTTGACCAGACTCAGGGAGTGGACTTTCAAACTGAAGGTTTGAGCAGAAAGGTTATATTTTTGAGTGCTCTTTCGCCAAAAGCAGAACTGCACAACCTCAAGTCTAGAGGCTGCTTGTGCCTGTGTGAATTTTGCACTCTGTCCCAAATCGTTCCAGGCAGCCCTCCCATGGTCCCTGATCAGCAGCCCACTTTACACTGCTTCAGTGCGCAGAAAGGGGAGGGCCTTTGTTCAAGTAGCAAGCTCAGAGCAAGCTTTCAAGGCTGACCTCAGTCACCAGGCTCTGTGGGGAGTGGTGCTCCTTTAACAACCCGTGCCAAGCTATTTACCTAAGGGCTGCATGTCTGGCCTGCAAAGACATGGTTGACCACTGGATGGCAGCAAAGAGTCAGACTTCTGCATCCCTCTAATGCTCATCCAGATTTCTGCAGCGCCCATGCCTAGCCCTGATGACCCTGGCAAAGAACAATGTATTTTGAATTGTTCCCAGAAACAGGCCAAAGACAGAAACAGCCTTTCGAGACCAGAGAGAAATATTTCACACATCCATCGACTTACAGTACTATCCGTGTAGATAAGTGTCGTGCGACATGCTTCAAAAGAGAGGTTTGGGCCATAATACTATGCCCTTGCAAAATTCCCATCGTCTGCAGCAGAGTTTGTGAAAAGCTTCAGACCATCCGCTTGTGCTCTAGCTAAGGAATCCACAAAACGTGTTCGTAATTAAATTGCTAAGAATCATTACGGAGCTGGGGCCGGTTCCTTTTGTGGTATAAGCAGGCTGATATCTAGTTAATTACTGGGCAATCCTGCTCAGAAGTAAGCCTCGCTGGTTTCAGCAGAATTCATCCCCTGGAACCTCTAGGTTTTGGGTTCCTGTAGTTAAACAAAGAGAAAATTAGTAATGTCCCATTACCTGTAAGGATTAGATATTTCCAATCTTCCACTGGTAAATAGCTTTCTTTTAGAAAACGTAAGCCTCTCCTTAGTTTTAACGGCACACGTGTGCACACATCCGGAGTCTGCATTCCCCGGAAGGACGCCACATGCACCACGTCGTGGTACAGCTATTAATGACACTCAAAGGACTGAAAATTACGGTTTCGGATGTGTCCGGAGAAGCAAACCGGTAAACAAGCTTGCAGTTAGTGCTATGGATGATTTGAATCAACAAGGGTGAAAAGATTTGGTTACTCTGTGTATTAGCGCTAATAGGAATAGATTATAGAGGAATATTTCTGATGTGACCTTCTGTGCACTAATTGAAATAGTATTCAGAGTCAGCAGTGGAGTAATCAAGTTAAACACTGAATCATAAATCATCATGAGAAGGGCTGTCACAACTGGGCCATTAATGCCCTGTATCGCTGGGCAGCCTCACAAAAATATCTGCTGTGCCGATCTTTAGGTTAATAGGAACAGAAATGGCATTTAAAGACTATTTGGATCAAGTCTGCTCTGAGGTTGAAAGTGTTAGTCTGTTAATTTACTGGTAATTTGAAGTGATGTAGTTAGGAAGAGCAGACACACAGCTGAGCCCCAGAGAGCTAAACAAAAGGCGCCTGAGTTCCTTCTAATATTTATTTAACTACTTGAGGGGTGGCCACAGGGTCCCTCTGAGACGCACGTGTGGTATGGTCCTTCCGCTCTTTCACATCCAAACAAGAATCCCGGCCAGTGAGCCCCGTGGGGCCGACCCAATAATGCATCACCTGAACGGGGAGAACTGGCCACACAGAGGTCTTTCCTCAGAGTCCACAACCCATCCATCCAGTGGTGGACCTGGACACCCACACACACACACACACACACACACACATCACCACACCCAACTGGTGATCTATAGGGCTTCAGCCTGAAATCAAATATAATGGCCACAGAGATGGGAAAGGATCAAAGTCCAGTTACAGTAAGTATGTTCATCAGGGAACCTTGTTTCTGGCCCTTAGGTTATACAGCAATGGAGAAAGGCTTACAGCGATGTTCTCGTGGCTTTCCTCCTGGCACAGCGATGGTTGGGTGGATGCCTTAAGTCTTAGTAGGGATCCCGCCTCCACAGTTCAGCTCTTATTTGGTTGAGATCCACATTCCTAAACATCGCTGGCCGGGCAGAATATATACTTGAAGTGCAAGGAACCTTCATCGCAGAATGTAGTTCAAAAGCCCTCGCAACTTAGCATTGAGAAGGTATGCTGCTTTTTTAAAAGGAGATGGTTATAGGAAAGAATGCTCTTTTAAAACTAAAACTAACATCATCCTCGCCACTTCCAGGAAGATCAGCTTCTGTAGGAGCATCTCTCTCCCTGGGCAGCAGCGAAAGTGGGTTGGTCCCATTCAACCAGCAAGGTCCATAACAATCGTAGGCAGACCTTACATTTCTTGGAGGAAAGTCCATCTTTATTTTTCTGTTGATTAAAGCATTGCCAATCTGAACACTCATTAGCTTCCCATCCTGAAATATTGTGTTGTATACAGTTAATTAATATTTGTAACGATCACAGAATACAGTGAGAAATAATTGAAGAGCTGCATCCAAAAATAAATAAAAAATATGAAATATTGGCAGTGAATTGCCCCAGTTTGCATAGATAATTGTTTCACCCCAGATGACAGGAACAAATGAAATGTTTTGATTCACCGACAGTATGAAAGCAGAGAAAAATATTTGGCTTTTAAAGTAATCTTTGTAGCCCATGCATTTGAGAAATGAATGAGTTAAAAGGAAATGCTTCCCTTTGTTACTAACTCTAAATGATTTAATTTGTCATCTTCTGGAGGCATGTTCCAGATAGAAAATGGGTTCATTCCCGGTATTTAAAACTCAGTAATTCAAACCCCGTACAATTCTGTTGTGTCCTTCAAATCACTCAGTGAACTTCAAGTTTATCCTAACCATCCCATGAATTTTGGATGTTAACATTTGCGTTGCCAGGTCATGAAACTGCGGTGGCCAATGGTCACTTCCACCGCATGTCTTCACCACACATTGTTTCTTCGGGTTCGTTCATATCTTTGCCAATATAGATCTATCTCTATTTCTCTCTCTCTCTCTCTCTCTTCTTTCCTGGCCATCCACCTTTACAGCCTGCATGAAATTATCACCCTATGGAATCAGGCCAACGGCCCCCCTCTCAAGGAAGCCGCTGGAACTGACCTTTTAAAAAAATATCTTTTGGTAAAATAGACAAGTCATGTCATACGTATCATATACAAATTCTTTTATCCGATCAAGCGGATATCATTTCCTTGGACTTTGCCAAATTTTGTTATGCCGCCTGCAGAATTATAGTATAAACCTATCTGATTGCTGTCAGTCGTTGACTGTAATAAAAACATTGATCGATTGATTGCAAAGGACACACACCACAAAGACTTCGAGAGTCTCCTTTGATTGTATGTATTAGTTCTAGTTTCACAATCTTAGAGTCAGGAGCATTATGTATTTTAGATTCTAAGAGTTGGTTTTAGAACTATAGTTTTAGTATGAATACTACCTTGTCGTACTCCATTTACAATTAGGGAGATGTTTTCTTGCTATTGTTTGATTGCCTCTGTTTATCTTAGGCTGGTCATTGACCAGACTAAAGGTTGGAATTTGAGCATTTTTGAAAGAGAGGCACCTGGGTATCAACCCTCACTAATATAGATACATGTACCAGAAACTAATTTTGGTGGTCGTGTAAGGAAGAATGCATAGGATGCTATATCTTTTCAGATATGAAGTTTCCCTTCAGGAGGAAAGGTTTTCTACTGAAAATGTGAAATGTGGGTCAGAATACTAATTCTTTCGGAATGTAGCCTTTGCTTTCTTCTACCAGAGCAATCAGGAATAAAGAGAGGAACTTGTAGGTGACTTCAACATCAAGAGTTTGAAAGTGACCAGAGATGAGGAAATGGCTTTGCACTACTTCCGTCCTAAAATGGAAAGAAATAAAGCTGTAATTGGCTTTAGTTGCAATAACTAACATTTCTTTTGTAAAACAAACCAGCAAGAATGAACCCTGAAAGCTACGTCAGTAAATATACAGATCTACAATTGTGGGTGAAAATGTGTAATGAAAAGTGTGCATCTTAGCCTGGGACAGACTATTGGTGGTTATGATGTTGTGTGACATGGGCACACTCACATTTGCCTCTCAGCTCCTCCCAAACATGATAAGTGCACCTCACAATGCCCCACGTGGCAGGTGGATTGCAAGCAGTTGGGTCTTTGCCCAGGTCATGATTGATTGATTGATTTTTAAGGCAAGGCAGATGACTCAGCAGAAGACCAAGAGCTCTTGATGCTAAAAAAGCTTCTCGCCCATAATTAGGGCTCTGCAGGGGAGGCTTCTCACCAGGCTCATATGTAAACCTCCTGGCATGTAACCTCTCATTCAGGAATCCTTTGTCTCTTGACACAACTCAGGTAGATGAGCCTCCTTTCTGCAGACAGAAATGAAGCCACAGATAAACCAGAGGATTTGCCCACTGCACGGGTATTGCACTGGGGTTTCAGCCGTAGGCTTTTTCTTCCCACCTTTCTGAGTCAAGGGGTGCTTGGCTGTCCTCCTGAGGGCCCTGGGAGGAACATGTTGGTGCTAGCAGGACAGTTCTCCCCAGCCTGGGAATCAAAATTTGTCACTTGCTTGCATCATCCATTACAGCAGCAGTTCTGATTCGAGGGGCGCAATACAACGGAGAGTCTACGAATTAGCATTAAAGCACCTGTTGGGAACATCTTAAAGCATCTGCATCTTTTCCTTGGCTCAGATAACCACTCTCCACAGCTGCTCCGTGATCCTAGAAAAAGACATGCTTGGTTTAAGGTATTTGTGACGCATGCTGTGTGCATATCCATGCACACTCTGGATTAGATTGTTGCCCTTGAAATACAGATCATAGGTTGATAGCCCTACAGTCAATCGACTTTTGATAGACTTCCCTCATTATAGAAAGTTCCTTGTCTCTTGCAGGACCAGCAAACAAACATTCAGGCCCACGCGGACTAATCAGCCTTTCCACGCCTAGAAGACTGCTGTAGGCCACTGCAGGAAAGACTAAGGGCTGCCTCTCTTTCTCCAACCCCATTAGGCTAGTAAGATACTTTTACAGGCTAGTGGCCTTGTTTCAAAGCTCTGCCTTGGGTTGACATTTGTCATCATTGTTTTGTCATGATGGTGTTAATAGCACATACTTCAAGATCCAGGGAGATAAAGGTCCAGGAGGAATAAGGGTCAAAGCATCAAGAAGGCTAAAAGTCCACCAAACCACACTACCAGAAAAATGAAAAAGACCCAAAAGATTTAACTCGGAACTGTTGCTTGTTATAGTCACCTGATTTGCATTTTCTGCTCTCATTAAGCCACTTCCAGTTTAATAAATTTTTTGAAACAGGGTTTGCTCTGAAGTCCTGTTTCAAGCTTACTTTTTACCTCTTGCAATACTAGAAAAGAAACATCCTTCTTACAACTCTAACAACTTCTAATAAGCAGGATTCCTTAAAAAGTACATCTTCTTCTGAGCAAAATTCTAACTTTCAGCCAGATATTCTCTTAAAGTTCTAAGTCAGTCAATGATAAGAGGCCGATCTAAATGCTTTCACTGCATTAATCAAATACCAGGTCTAATTAAAACTGCCGCACACAAAGCTTTTTCAAAATGTTGCTCAGGTATTGCAATAATTTCTGATCACCCAAGCCTGGAAGACAAATAATTAGGAGCTGCCAAAGCCTTCGGATGAGTGATGTCAGCATCTCCAAGTGACCTTCCCTCCACTAATTAATTTTCATCTTAAGAAAAGAGACCCTGTTGTTGCACATTATTAATTGAGTTCACTAAAAGATGCGCCTGATTAATTTTTGTTGATAATACTTGTCATTCCAAGCAGCGGCTGTAATCATTCTATTGGGTTTTATTTTATTTTATTATTTTTTTTTAAGTTGATCTAGGTCTTTTGCAATGCAATGGATACAATAACCCTGAAAAGAAATGTTGGAAAAGGACATAATCCATAGGATGGGTTTAATTGTTTTATATCACTGGCTGGTGGTAACTAGAACAGTGGTTTTGATTTGCTCAGTTACTCTCCCTGCAGTTCTATCCAAACTTTCCAAATTTCCATTTAAAGCAAGTAATAGTTAGAATTGTTATGAGAAAGACAACCATGTTACCCTTCCAGAATTTATCAATGCCTACTTCCAATTTTTTTCTTTCTATCCAAAATATAGATATACCGACACACGTGCTGCGTATAAGGCCAACATGTATGAGAAAGGGTCCTAGCAATCTGAGATCCAGGCCGCTAACACAAATTAGATAAAGGTTGGCTGCGGATCTTACACCAAGTGGGGCTCTAGGATACAGTACAGGATTGTGTCATCCACAAACCTCCGTAGTTGTCTGTATCAGGCAAAGGTGTTGGAGTTAGAAACAAGCTTAAAAGTCTTGTATTCAGATCCAAGTGTTTGCACTGTGTTTTTCTTCTGTTGTTTTTTTAACTTTGTAAAGTGTTGGATTTCAGTGGCTAAATTGTGCAGGTTTGTACCCAATGCCATTTTATATTATTTTTATAAATAGTTTTTATAAAATTACATATTTTAGGCAACAGTGATTCAAAGTAGGACAGGTCATAATTTATCAAATCTGTTAAGGGATTGGACAAATTATTTAAGAGCGTTCCTGTCTCCTTTCCTGCTCCCCCTTTCCAAAAAAGTACTCATCTTTGGAAAGAAGAAATTTCACTTTATCCCAAGTCAGAGCTAAATTGGTTGCAAAAATGAACTTGCTGGTATGTAGATGAATGGATGTATTAGAAACTGAGTGATAGTGGGAAAGGCTCCGTCTCTTCTCTTCTACTCAATCCTCATTTCAATAATTTTTCAAGACAGATGAATTCATAATGCCATACAGTGCTTTGCAAGAAGGTATAATTAAGAGTGAAAAAAGACATATTTTTTTAAACTCAACTTCTGTGACTTTGCAATTTGTTTGAATGTTGCTCTTCTCCTTCTCCTTCTCCTTCTCCTTCTCCTTCTCCTTCTCCTTCTCCTCCTCCCTTAGCCAAATCACCTGTCAGGCTTGTTGCACTCAAAGAATGCCCACTCTTTTGTTTGTATGAACCGTCTGTACAGTTAACTTTTCTGTAAATTTTTAAACTGAAAGTACTTGAAGGACGGTTGAAAAACTGCTGATTGGAGAAGTGCCTTAATCATGACATGGATGATGGCCAACATCTTCAGAGCTCAATAGTACAGCAGTGAGGATAAAATAATAAACTTCCCTTCCTGTTGACTTCAACTCCTGTTGACTCACATGGCCCCAGCCATGCAATTTTGGGAGGCATGATTTGGAAATGGTTTTCCATGGCTCTCTTCCAGGATGATTTTTCAGAATCCAAGTACAGATAATGTCAAGCCACATAAGACTTAACCTTCATGAACTTGACTTTATGCAAATGTTTCCATATCTAAAATGTTCAGCTTGTGTAAAAACTCGCATTATGTGCACAACCCAACCTTGTTTGGTGCCCAGTTGCGTTCCTCTCTCAATTACCCAGAGCTGCTGTTTTATCTCAAATATTTTGGGGCAATTTGGTTTGTAACCCCATTGCAATCATGAGTGGGAAGCAAGGCAGCAAGAACGCAGGGCCCGCTTACGAGCATTAAGGCACAGGCTTAGAGCTCTAGGGAAAATCATAAAGAAATTTGCAGAAGGACACCGGCTGCCTCCCATCACAGGTGAACCAGCCTCGTGACTTCAACAGTGAATAAAAGCAATAAAATGCCTTCTTGTTTTCCAGAACCTTTAAAGGTTCGGCCACCTCTAGAATCAACTGTGGCACTAAACACGTATTTAGTTCCTGGCGATGATACATAGACATGTGATATACAGTATTGTTTTGGGGAGAAGTTGGTCCAATTCTGACCTATAAAAAACTTGGAAACCATAGAATGCAATTGTTACATAAATAAAAAATGAAGGGCATTTTTTTAAAGAGGAGAGAAAAAACAAGTCATTTTAGTTAGGCAGGATCAATGTATTCATTTTTAGGAGCTGGGATCTCGTCTCGAGAAATTTAGGCTATTTTTCTATCTTAAACGTAGTTTCCCACTAACATTATTTCTCTCTCTCTCTCTTTTCAAATCCCCTCTCCCCCTGCAAACTCCCCCCTGCCCCCGCCAGTATATTATGCCAATATGTAGAACCATTTCAGGGAGACATTACTGGGGAACAAGGCTATTTCTGAGTCAAGACTGTATTTCCAAAAATACTTAGAAACATTGCATTTAAGAAGCCAGCAAGAACTGTCTGCTTTTCTGAGTAAGACTTAAGTTAAAAAATACTGTATGTATATTGCTAAAAGTGCCCCCCCCCATTTGAATGAATGGTGACTTGCAGGGCACGGGGGCTTGGCCTCCTTTTTCCAGTGGTTGACCCCAGAGCAGAAGAGAGAGATTTGTGATGACCGAGGGACTTGGAGACTCTCTTGGGTACCTGGTGCTCACATCCAGCTTGAATCCTCCAGAAGAGACGTAATTATTGTCTTTCCTTCACAAGCAGAAGGAGCTGAGGAATCTAATCATACGCTTGTAAACTCTGGGCTTTAAATGAAATGTATACTGTGCAATCTGCAGTCTTGGTTTTTTGGGGGGCATTTGGGGGTTGGTTGGTTGCAATGAAGGTGCAACTCAGTTAGCAAGTTGTCAGCAGTGCCCTGATAAAGATTTTAAGCCACCCAAGCATTTTTTTTTAATACTGAAAGGAATTATAATCACAGTTTAATCAGCATTAACAGGGATTACTAATTTATCAAATATCAATTTCACTCCAAAGCTTATGGAAATCTTCCCTACCCTGATAATTCACAATACTAGGAGTACAGTGATAAAAATTAACCATATATCTTGATTCTTTTCATGTGTTGTGAGGCACTAACTGAAAATAAGGGAGTATCAACTCAGGTAGATGCCCTAAAGTTGATTTGGATGTCTCTTTCTTTCTTTATACACGTGCATTACACATGGAAAAACATTTGAAACATAGCTACAACATATCATATTACGCTATTTGCTCGCCAGCTGCCATAGTTGCATTAAGGATGGGTTTCTTCCATGATCCTAACTCTGCTATCCTTTGGGGACAAAATAGCACTTGCCTTCATGCGTGCGAAGGGGCCTGTGGGAGCTCTGTTGGGTCATTACGCGTACTGATGTCCAGTGTCATCCAGCGGGCATTTTAACTGGTCACCAGCGCAGGTCTGGTCTAGAAGGAGCTCGCTTCTGTGGTGAGAACAACCCATAAACACGGAACAAGGAAGCCACCGGGTGTTCTGTGGTGATTAACGGAGCCAGGAGAAAAACAGAGGGTGGTGTTTCTATGGCTTCGTAAGCTGAAAGAGGAGAACTCCTCCCTTTTGGAGCCTTAAAGTCAGGTTCGTGCATCTGAAGGACCCAAGGATCCATGGGTTTTGATCCAAAGTTGCCAGTGCCCACCCACGCTCTTATTCCCCCATTCCCTCAGCCATCAAATGGGAGAAGAGCAGCACTGCAATTTGTTTTGTGAACTGTGGCTGCACCTTCATCTAGATGCGGCGATACGCAGGTCCTTAAACAGGGCATCTTTGAGATGCCCTGAAACTATAAGCTGAGATAGAGCCACGCTTTTGAATGATGACCCTGCCAAATATCTCAGGGTGTTAGCAAGAGAAAAAATTACCCGCTCCCTTTTATACCATCATTCTGGTTCGCTTTTTGATTTGCTGCTCTTTATGGTTTGATTTTAATTTTCCACATTTCTTCTGTCTTTTATGATCTTTGTGACACTGGCGATGCAGCGGAGGACTGCCTGAAGAGGCAGTCTTGAACTGGCCTCCTACAAGTAAGGCCCATCGAACTTAACTTATTTCAGCTTTTTTCTGGATATGCATAGGGAGGATACCATTAAGAATATGATGAAAGTAAACGATGATGTTGAATTTTATTATTCATCATTGAATCCTCTGTTGCTTATTATTTATTTAGGTTAAAACCATAGTTCTATTCCTGCTCACAAATAAGTAGCATGAAACTGGCTCATAGATTTTTTTTTTTTAAATGTCCCACCTAACAGCCTTGAGAACAAATTAAAGCAGAACACGGTGCAGTAAAACACAGGCCCATTGAAAGCAGATTAGTAACCCAAGCAACAAAAATAAGTTAGAGATTTCTGGCACCGTTTCATTGCCAAAGACAAAACAAATCCATGGGATCTTTACAATATGGCAAAACGCTACTCCCAAAAGGGTTGAATTTCCCCTCCTGAGAAGAGAATCCCTGAAATGGGATATCACAACCTGTACCCGATTAGGAATATTCTCTAGTTTTCATATGCCATTTTTCCAAAATGTAGCAACAACAGCAGCAAAGAGAAAAACGCTTCAATTTTCAGATAGGATTCCAGACGCCTTCAGATTTGTCACCGTGTTTACCTTCAAGTGAACTTCAGCTTTATACTGAGGGCAAATTGTTGTTTGCAAGCTCTTCAACAGGCCCAACGGCAGAGAGATAAGGCTGTAATTACCAAATGTATTTTTATCAATGACCTCATATTAGGTTCCAGAGGTTTGGGGCTAAACATCAACAGTGCAACAGCTTCCTAGAGTCATTCAGAGAATAACTACTTTGGGGTTGAGTATATAGTGACTGCTCGGCTATTTGTGAGATTTAATAGTCATTCAGATAAATTTTTCTTCTAGATCCATTGATAATATCTCTATTTACCATGTAAGTTAGATGAACTCCTTTGGGTTTTCTTGGTCAGCATGAACTTCTTAGGCTAAACTGGGTTTCTTTTCAGCACTGACTGCAACGAATATAGAGACAGCAGGACAAAGCCCAGCCTCTCCTTTGGGGAACCTCAATATTCTGCCTGCCTCCTTCCCTGGCTGTCTTTCTGCCCAGTCTTCAGGGTGGCCAACGCTAGAAAATATCAG